>NW_028227279.1:8615123-8727770 GCF_978045245.1 Mus caroli
ATGAGTGAGTTGCACTGAAAAACTTAGAATATAAGAAACGCACAGTGTAGTACATAGTATATGAGTGAGTTGCACTCAAAAACTTAGAATATAAGAAACGCACAGTGTAGTACATAGTATATGAGTGAGTTGCACTGAAAAACTTAGAATATAAGAAACGCACAGTGTAGTACATAGTATATGAGTGAGTTGCACTGAAAAACTTAGAATATAAGAAACGCACAGTGTAGTACATGGTATATGAGTGAGTTGCACTGAAAAACTTAGAATATAAGAAACGCACAGTGTAGTACATAGTATATGAGTGAGTTGCACTGAAAAACTTAGAATATAAGAAACGCAAAGTGTAGTACATAGTATATGAGTGAGTTGCACTGAAAAACTTAGAATATAAGAAACGCACAGTGTAGTACATAGTATATGAGTGAGTTGCACTGAAAAACTTAGAATATAAGAAACGCACAGTGTAGTACATAGTATATGAGTGAGTTGCACTGAAAAACTTAGAATATAAGAAACGCACAGTGTAGTACATAGTATATGAGTGAGTTGCACTGAAAAACTTAGAATATAAGAAACGCACAGTGTAGTACATAGTATATGAGTGAGTTGCACTGAAAAACTTAGAATATAAGAAACGCACAGTGTAGTACATAGTATATGAGTGAGTTGCACTGAAAAACTTAGAATATAAGAAACGCACAGTGTAGTACATAGTAATTGAGTGAGTTGCACTGAAAAACTTAGAATATAAGAAACGCAAAGTGTAGTACATAGTATATGAGTGAGTTGCACTCAAAAACTTAGAATTTACTGAAAAACCCGCATTACACGAAATGCACAGTGTAGTACATAGTATATGAGTGAGTTGCACTGAAAAACTTAGAAGAGACGCACAGTGTAGTACATAGTATATGAGTGAGTTGCACTGAAAAACTTAGAATATAAGAAACGCACAGTGTAGTACATAGTATATGAGTGAGTTGCACTGAAAAACTTAGAATATAAGAAACGCACAGTGTAGTACATCGTATATGAGTGAGTTGCACTGAAAAACTTAGAATATAAGAAACGCACATTGTAGTACATAGTATATGAGTGAGTTGCACTGAAAAACTTAGAATATAAGAAACGCACAGTGTAGTACATAGTATATGAGTGAGTTGCACTGAAAAACTTAGAATATAAGAAACGCACAGTGTAGTACATAGTATATGAGTGAGTTGCACTGAAAAACTTAGAATATAAGAAACGCACAGTGTAGTACATAGTATATGAGTGAGTTGCACTGAAAAACTTAGAATATAAGAAACGCACAGTGTAGTACATAGTATATGAGTGAGTTGCACTGAAAAACTTAGAATATAAGAAACGCACAGTGTAGTACATAGTATATGAATGAGTTGCACTGAAAAACTTAGAATATAAGAAACGCACAGTGTAGTACATAGTATATGAGTGAGTTGCACTGAAAAACTTAGAATATAAGAAACGCACAGTGTAGTACATAGTATATGAGTGAGTTGCACTGAAAAACTTAGAATTTACTGAAAAACCCGCATTACACGAAATGCACAGTGTAGTACATAGTATATGAGTGAGTTGCACTGAAAAACTTAGAATATAAGAAACGCACAGTGTAGTACATAGTATATGAGTGAGTTGCACTGAAAAACTTAGAATATAAGAAACGCACAGTGTAGTACATAGTATATGAGTGAGTTGCACTGAAAAACTTAGAATATAAGAAACGCACAGTGTAGTACGTAGTATATGAGTGAGTTGCACTGAAAAACTTAGAATATAAGAAACGCACAGTGTAGTACGTAGTATATGAGTGAGTTGCACTGAAAAACTTAGAATATAAGAAACGCACAGTGTAGTACATAGTATATGAGTGAGTTGCACTGAAAAACTTAGAATATAAGAAACGCACAGTGTAGTACATAGTATATGAGTGAGTTGCACTCAAAAACTTAGAATATAAGAAACGCACAGTGTAGTACATAGTATATGAGTGAGTTGCACTGAAAAACTTAGAATTTACTGAAAAACCCGCATTACACGAAATGCACAGTGTAGTACATAGTATATGAGTGAGTTGCACTGAAAAACTTAGAATATAAGAAACGCACAGTGTAGTACATACTATATGAGTGAGTTGCACTGAAAAACTTAGAATATAAGAAACGCTCAGTGTAGTACATAGTATATGAGTGAGTTGCACTGAAAAACTTAGAATTTAAGAAACGGACAGTGTAGTACATAGTATATGAGTGAGTTGCACTGAAAAACTTAGAATATAAGAAACGCACAGTGTAGTACATAGTATATGAGTGAGTTGCACTGAAAAACTTAGAATATAAGAAACGCACAGTGTAGTACATAGTATATGAGTGAGTTGCACTGAAAAACTTAAAATATAAGAAACGCACAGTGTAGTACATCGTATATGAGTGAGTTGCACTGAAAAACTTAGAATATAAGAAACGCACATTGTAGTACATAGTATATGAGTGAGTTGCACTGAAAAACTTAGAATATAAGAAACGCACAGTGTAGTACATAGTATATGAGTGAGTTGCACTGAAAAACTTAGAATATAAGAAACGCACAGTGTAGTACATAGTATATGAGTGAGTTGCACTGAAAAACTTAGAATATAAGAAACGCACAGTGTAGTACATAGTATATGAGTGAGTTGCACTGAAAAACTTAGAATATAAGAAACGCACAGTGTAGTACATAGTATATGAGTGAGTTGCACTGAAAAACTTAGAATATAAGAAATGCACAGTGTAGTACATAGTATATGAATGAGTTGCACTGAAAAACTTAGAATATAAGAAACGCACAGTGTAGTACATAGTATATGAGTGAGTGGCACTGAAAAACTTAGAATATAAGAAACGCACAGTGTAGTACATAGTATATGAGTGAGTTGCACTGAAAAACTTAGAATTTACTGAAAAACCCGCATTACACGAAATGCACAGTGTAGTACATAGTATATGAGTGAGTTGCACTGAAAAACTTAGAATATAAGAAACGCACAGTGTAGTACATAGTATGTGAGTGAGTTGCACTGAAAAACTTAGAATATAAGAAACGCACAGTGTAGTACATAGTATATGAGTGAGTTGCACTGAAAAACTTAGAATATAAGAAACGCACAGTGTAGTACATAGTATATGAGTGAGTTGCACTAGAAAACTTAGAATATAAGAAACGCACAGTGTAGTACATAGTATATGAGTGAGTTGCACTGAAAAACTTAGAATTTACTGAAAAACCCGCATTACACGAAATGCACAGTGTAGTACATAGTATATGAGTGAGTTGCACTGAAAAACTTAGAATATAAGAAACGCACAGTGTAGTACATAGTATATGAGTGAGTTGCACTGAAAAACTTAGAATATAAGAAACGCACAGTGTAGTACATAGTATATGAGTGAGTTGCACTGAAAAACTTAGAATATAAGAAACGCACAGTGTAGTACATAGTATATGAGTGAGTTGCACTGAAAAACTTAGAATATAAGAAACGCACAGTATAGTACATAGTATATGAGTGAGTTGCACTGAAAAACTTAGAATATAAGAAACGCACAGTGTAGTACATAGTATATGAGTGAGTTGCACTGAAAAACTTAGAATTTACTGAAAAACCCGCATTACACGAAATGCACAGTGTAGTACATAGTATATGAGTGAGTTGCACTGAAAAACTTAGAATATAAGAAACGCACAGTGTAGTACATAGTATATGAGTGAGTTGCACTGAAAAACTTAGAATATAAGAAACGCACAGTGTAGTACATAGTATATGAGTGAGTTGCACTCAAAAACTTAGAATATAAAAAACGCACAGTGTAGTACATAGTATATGAGTGAGTTGCACTCAAAAACTTAGAATTTACTGAAAAACCCGCATTACACGAAATGCACAGTGTAGTACATAGTATATGAGTGAGTTGCACTGAAAAACTTAGAATATAAGAAACGCACAGTGTAGTACATAGTATATGAGTGAGTTGCACTGAAAAACTTAGAATATAAGAAACGCACAGTGTAGTACATAGTATATGAGTGAGTTGCACTGAAAAACTTAGAATTTACTGAAAAACCCGCATTACACGAAATGCACAGTGTATTACATAGTATATGAGTGAGTTGCACTGAAAAACTTAGAATATAAGAGACGCACAGTGTAGTACATAGTATATGAGTGAGTTGCACTGAAAAACTTAGAATATAAGAAACGCACAGTGTAGTACATAGTATATGAGTGAGTTGCACTGAAAAACTTAGAATATAAGAAACGCACAGTGTAGTACATAGTATATGAGTGAGTTGCACTGAAAAACTTAGAATATAAGAAACGCACATTGTAGTACATAGTATATGAGTGAGTTGCACTGAAAAACTTAGAATATAAGAAACGCACAGTGTAGTACATAGTATATGAGTGAGTTGCACTGAAAAACTTAGAATATAAGAAACGCACAGTGTAGTACATAGTATATGAGTGAGTTGCACTGAAAAACTTAGAATATAAGAAACGCACAGTGTAGTACATAGTATATGAGTGAGTTGCACTGAAAAACTTAGAATATAAGAAACGCACAGTGTAGTACATAGTATATGAGTGAGTTGCACTGAAAAACTTAGAATATATGAAACGCACAGTGTAGTACATAGTATATGAATGAGTTGCACTGAAAAACTTAGAATATAAGAAACGCACAGTGTAGTACATAGTATATGAGTGAGTTGCACTGAAAAACTTAGAATATAAGAAACGCACAGTGTAGTACATAGTATATGAGTGAGTTGCACTGAAAAACTTAGAATTTACTGAAAAACCCGCATTACACGAAATGCACAGTGTAGTACATAGTATATGAGTGAGTTGCACTGAAAAACTTAGAATATAAGAAACGCACAGTGTAGTACATAGTATATGAGTGAGTTGCACTGAAAAACTTAGAATATAAGAAACGCACAGTGTTGTACATAGTATATGAGTGAGTTGCACTGAAAAACTTAGAATATAAGAAATGCACAGTGTAGTACATAGTATATGAGTGAGTTGCACTGAAAAACTTAGAATATAAGAAACGCACAGTGTAGTACATAGTATATGAGTGAGTTGCACTGAAAAACTTAGAATATAAGAAACGCACAGTGTAGTACATAGTATATGAGTGAGTTGCACTGAAAAACTTAGAATATAAGAAACGCACAGTGTAGTACATAGTATATGAGTGAGTTGCACTCAAAAACTTAGAATATAAGAAACGCACAGTGTAGTACATAGTATATGAGTGAGTTGCACTGAAAAACTTAGAATTTACTGAAAAACCCGCATTACACGAAATGCACAGTGTAGTACATAGTATATGAGTGAGTTGCACTGAAAAACTTAGAATATAAGAAACGCACAGTGTAGTACATAGTATATGAGTGAGTTGCACTGAAAAACTTAGAATATAAGAAACGCACAGTGTAGTACATAGTATATGAGTGAGTTGCACTGAAAAACTTAGAATATAAGAAACGCACAGTGTAGTACATAGTATATGAGTGAGTTGCACTGAAAAACTTAGAATATAAGAAACGCACAGTGTAGTACATAGTATATGAGTGAGTTGCACTGAAAAACTTAGAATATAAGAAACGCACAGTGTAGTACATAGTATATGAGTGAGTTACACTGAAAAACTTAAAATTTACTGAAAAACCCGCATTACACGAAATGCACAGTGTATTACATAGTATATGAGTGAGTTGCACTGAAAAACTTAGAATATAAGAGACGCACAGTGTAGTACATAGTATATGAGTGAGTTGCACTGAAAAAGTTAGAATATAAGAAACGCACAGTGTAGTACATAGTATATGAGTGAGTTGCACTGAAAAACTTAGAATATAAGAAACGCACAGTGTAGTACATCGTATATGAGTGAGTTGCACTGAAAAACTTAGAATATAAGAAACGCACATTGTAGTACATAGTATATGAGTGAGTTGCACTGAAAAACTTAGAATATAAGAAACGCACAGTGTAGTACATAGTATATGAGTGAGTTGCACTGAAAAACTTAGAATATAAGAAACGCACAGTGTAGTACATAGTATATGAGTGAGTTGCACTGAAAAACTTAGAATATAAGAAACGCACAGTGTAGTACATAGTATATGAGTGAGTTGCACTGAAAAACTTAGAATATAAGAAACGCACAGTGTAGTACATAGTATATGAGTGAGTTGCACTGAAAAACTTAGAATATAAGAAACGCACAGTGTAGTACATAGTATATGAATGAGTTGCACTGAAAAACTTAGAATATAAGAAACGCACAGTGTAGTACATAGTATATGAGTGAGTTGCACTGAAAAACTTAGAATATAAGAAACGCACAGTGTAGTACATAGTATATGAGTGAGTTGCACTGAAAAACTTAGAATTTACTGAAAAACCCGCATTACACGAAATGCACAGTGTAGTACATAGTATATGAGTGAGTTGCACTGAAAAACTTAGAATATAAGAAACGCACAGTGTAGTACATAGTATATGAGTGAGTTGCACTGAAAAACTTAGAATATAAGAAACGCACAGTGTAGTACATAGTATATGAGTGAGTTGCACTGAAAAACTTAGAATATAAGAAACGCACAGTGTAGTACATAGTATATGAGTGAGTTGCACTGAAAAACTTAGAATATAAGAAACGCACAGTATAGTACATAGTATATGAGTGAGTTGCACTGAAAAACTTAGAATATAAGAAACGCACAGTGTAGTACATAGTATATGAGTGAGTTGCACTGAAAAACTTAGAATTTACTGAAAAACCCGCATTACACGAAATGCACAGTGTAGTACATAGTATATGAGTGAGTTGCACTGAAAAACTTAGAATATAAGAAACGCACAGTGTAGTACATAGTATATGAGTGAGTTGCACTGAAAAACTTAGAATATAAGAAACGCACAGTGTAGTACATAGTATATGAGTGAGTTGCACTCAAAAACTTAGAATATAAAAAACGCACAGTGTAGTACAGAGTATATGAGTGAGTTGCACTCAAAAACTTAGAATTTACTGAAAAACCCGCATTACACGAAATGCACAGTGTAGTACATAGTATATGAGTGAGTTGCACTGAAAAACTTAGAATATAAGAAACGCACAGTGTAGTACATAGTATATGAGTGAGTTGCACTGAAAAACTTAGAATATAAGAAACGCACAGTGTAGTACATAGTATATGAGTGAGTTGCACTGAAAAACTTAGAATTTACTGAAAAACCCGCATTACACGAAATGCACAGTGTATTACATAGTATATGAGTGAGTTGCACTGAAAAACTTAGAATATAAGAGACGCACAGTGTAGTACATAGTATATGAGTGAGTTGCACTGAAAAACTTAGAATATAAGAAACGCACAGTGTAGTACATAGTATATGAGTGAGTTGCACTGAAAAACTTAGAATATAAGAAACGCACAGTGTAGTACATCATATATGAGTGAGTTGCACTGAAAAACTTAGAATATAAGAAACGCACATTGTAGTACATAGTATATGAGTGAGTTGCACTGAAAAACTTAGAATATAAGAAACGCACAGTGTAGTACATAGTATATGAGTGAGTTGCACTGAAAAACTTAGAATATAAGAAACGCACAGTGTAGTACATAGTATATGAGTGAGTTGCACTGAAAAACTTAGAATATAAGAAACGCACAGTGTAGTACATAGTATATGAGTGAGTTGCACTGAAAAACTTAGAATATAAGAAACGCACAGTGCAGTACATAGTATATGAGTGAGTTGCACTGAAAAACTTAGAATATATGAAACGCACAGTGTAGTACATAGTATATGAATGAGTTGCACTGAAAAACTTAGAATATAAGAAACGCACAGTGTAGTACATAGTATATGAGTGAGTTGCACTGAAAAACTTAGAATATAAGAAACGCACAGTGTAGTACATAGTATATGAGTGAGTTGCACTGAAAAACTTAGAATTTACTGAAAAACCCGCATTACACGAAATGCACAGTGTAGTACATAGTATATGAGTGAGTTGCACTGAAAAACTTAGAATATAAGAAACGCACAGTGTAGTACATAGTATATGAGTGAGTTGCACTGAAAAACTTAGAATATAAGAAACGCACAGTGTAGTACATAGTATATGAGTGAGTTGCACTGAAAAACTTAGAATATAAGAAATGCACAGTGTAGTACATAGTATATGAGTGAGTTGCACTGAAAAACTTAGAATATAAGAAACGCACAGTGTAGTACATAGTATATGAGTGAGTTGCACTGAAAAACTTAGAATATAAGAAACGCACAGTGTAGTACATAGTATATGAGTGAGTTGCACTGAAAAACTTAGAATATAAGAAACGCACAGTGTAGTACATAGTATATGAGAGAGTTGCACTCAAAAACTTAGAATATAAGAAACGCACAGTGTAGTACATAGTATATGAGTGAGTTGCACTGAAAAACTTAGAATTTACTGAAAAACCCGCATTACACGAAATGCACAGTGTAGTACATAGTATATGAGTGAGTTGCACTGAAAAACTTAGAATATAAGAAACGCACAGTGTAGTACATAGTATATGAGTGAGTTGCACTGAAAAACTTAGAATATAAGAAACGCACAGTGTAGTACATAGTATATGAGTGAGTTGCACTGAAAAACTTAGAATATAAGAAACGCACAGTGTAGTACATAGTATATGAGTGAGTTCCACTGAAAAACTTAGAATATAAGAAACGCACAGTGTAGTACATAGTATATGAGTGAGTTGCACTGAAAAACTTAGAATATAAGAAACGCACAGTGTAGTACATAGTATATGAGTGAGTTGCACTGAAAAACTTAGAATATAAGAAACGCACAGTGTAGTACATAGTATATGAGTGAGTTGCACTGAAAAACTTAGAATATAAGAAACGCACAGTGTAGTACATAGTATATGAGTGAGTTGCACTGAAAAACTTAGAATATAAGAAACGCACAGTGTAGTACATAGTATATGAGTGAGTTGCACTGAAAAACTTAGAATATAAGAAACGCACAGTGTAGTACATAGTATATGAGTGAGTTGCACTGAAAAACTTAGAATATAAGAAACGCACAGTGTAGTACATAGTATATGAGTGAGTTGCACTCAAAAACTTAGAATTTACTGAAAAACCCGCATTACACGAAATGCACAGTGTAGTACATAGTATACGAGTGAGTTGCACTGAAAAACATAGAATATAAGAAACGCACAGTGTAGTACATAGTATATGAGTGAGTTGCACTGAAAAACTTAGAATATAAGAAACGCACGGTGTAGTACATAGTATATGAGTGAGTTGCACTGAAAAACTTAGAATATAAGAAACGCACAGTGTAGTACATAGTATATGAGTGAGTTGCACTGAAAAACTTAGAATATAAGAAACGCACAGTGTAGTACATAGTATATGAGTGAGTTGCACTGAAAAACTTAGAATATAAGAAACGCACAGTGTAGTACATAGTATATGAGTGAGTTACACTGAAAAACTTAGAATTTACTGAAAAACCCGCATTACACGAAATGCACAGTGTATTACATAGTATATGAGTGAGTTGCACTGAAAAACTTAGAATATAAGAGACGCACAGTGTAGTACATAGTATATGAGTGAGTTGCACTGAAAAAGTTAGAATATAAGAAACGCACAGTGTAGTACATAGTATATGAGTGAGTTGCACTGAAAAACTTAGAATATAAGAAACGCACAGTGTAGTACATCGTATATGAGTGAGTTGCACTGAAAAACTTAGAATATAAGAAACGCACATTGTAGTACATAGTATATGAGTGAGTTGCACTGAAAAACTTAGAATATAAGAAACGCACAGTGTAGTACATAGTATATGAGTGAGTTGCACTGAAAAACTTAGAATATAAGAAACGCACAGTGTAGTACATAGTATATGAGTGAGTTGCACTGAAAAACTTAGAATATAAGAAACGCACAGTGTAGTACATAGTATATGAGTGAGTTGCACTGAAAAACTTAGAATATAAGAAACGCACAGTGTAGTACATAGTATATGAGTGAGTTGCACTGAAAAACTTAGAATATAAGAAACGCACAGTGTAGTACATAGTATATGAATGAGTTGCACTGAAAAACTTAGAATATAAGAAACGCACAGTGTAGTACATAGTATATGAGTGAGTTGCACTGAAAAACTTAGAATATAAGAAACGCACAGTGTAGTACATAGTATATGAGTGAGTTGCACTGAAAAACTTAGAATTTACTGAAAAACCCGCATTACACGAAATGCACAGTGTAGTACATAGTATATGAGTGAGTTGCACTGAAAAACTTAGAATATAAGAAACGCACAGTGTAGTACATAGTATATGAGTGAGTTGCACTGAAAAACTTAGAATATAAGAAACGCACAGTGTAGTACATAGTATATGAGTGAGTTGCACTGAAAAACTTAGAATATAAGAAATGCACAGTGTAGTACATAGTATATGAGTGAGTTGCACTGAAAAACTTAGAATATAAGAAACGCACAGTGTAGTACATAGTATATGAGTGAGTTGCACTGAAAAACTTAGAATATAAGAAACGCACAGTGTAGTACATCATATATGAGTGAGTTGCACTGAAAAACTTAGAATATAAGAAACGCACATTGTAGTACATAGTATATGAGTGAGTTGCACTGAAAAACTTAGAATATAAGAAACGCACAGTGTAGTACATAGTATATGAGTGAGTTGCACTGAAAAACTTAGAATATAAGAAACGCACAGTGTAGTACATAGTATATGAGTGAGTTGCACTGAAAAACTTAGAATATAAGAAACGCACAGTGTAGTACATAGTATATGAGTGAGTTGCACTGAAAAACTTAGAATATAAGAAACGCACAGTGCAGTACATAGTATATGAGTGAGTTGCACTGAAAAACTTAGAATATATGAAACGCACAGTGTAGTACATAGTATATGAATGAGTTGCACTGAAAAACTTAGAATATAAGAAACGCACAGTGTAGTACATAGTATATGAGTGAGTTGCACTGAAAAACTTAGAATATAAGAAACGCACAGTGTAGTACATAGTATATGAGTGAGTTGCACTGAAAAACTTAGAATTTACTGAAAAACCCGCATTACACGAAATGCACAGTGTAGTACATAGTATATGAGTGAGTTGCACTGAAAAACTTAGAATATAAGAAACGCACAGTGTAGTACATAGTATATGAGTGAGTTGCACTGAAAAACTTAGAATATAAGAAACGCACAGTGTAGTACATAGTATATGAGTGAGTTGCACTGAAAAACTTAGAATATAAGAAACGCACAGTGTAGTACATAGTATATGAGTGAGTTGCACTGAAAAACTTAGAATATAAGAAACGCACAGTGTAGTACATAGTATATGAGTGAGTTGCACTGAAAAACTTAGAATATAAGAAACGCACAGTGTAGTACATAGTATATGAGTGAGTTGCACTCAAAAACTTAGAATATAAGAAACGCACAGTGTAGTACATAGTATATGAGTGAGTTGCACTGAAAAACTTAGAATATAAGAAACGCACAGTGTAGTACATAGTATATGAGTGAGTTGCACTGAAAAACTTAGAATATAAGAAACGCACAGTGTAGTACATAGTATATGAGTGAGTTGCACTGAAAAACTTAGAATATAAGAAACGCACAGTGTAGTACATAGTATATGAGTGAGTTGCACTGAAAAACTTAGAATATAAGAAACGCAAAGTGTAGTACATAGTATATGAGTGAGTTGCACTGAAAAACTTAGAATATAAGAAACGCACAGTGTAGTACATAGTATATGAGTGAGTTGCACTGAAAAACTTAGAATATAAGAAACGCACAGTGTAGTACATAGTATATGAGTGAGTTGCACTGAAAAACTTAGAATATAAGAAACGCACAGTGTAGTACATAGTATATGAGTGAGTTGCACTGAAAAACTTAGAATATAAGAAACGCACAGTGTAGTACATAGTATATGAGTGAGTTGCACTGAAAAACTTAGAATATAAGAAACGCACAGTGTAGTACATAGTATATGAGTGAGTTGCACTGAAAAACTTAGAATATAAGAAACGCAAAGTGTAGTACATAGTATATGAGTGAGTTGCACTCAAAAACTTAGAATTTACTGAAAAACCCGCATTACACGAAATGCACAGTGTAGTACATAGTATATGAGTGAGTTGCACTGAAAAACTTAGAATATAAGAGACGCACAGTGTAGTACATAGTATATGAGTGAGTTGCACTGAAAAACTTAGAATATAAGAAACAGACAGTGTAGTACATAGTATATGAGTGAGTTGCACTGAAAAACTTAGAATATAAGAAACGCACAGTGTAGTACATCGTATATGAGTGAGTTGCACTGAAAAACTTAGAATATAAGAAACGCACAGTGTAGTACATAGTATATGAGTGAGTTGCACTCAAAAACTTAGAATATAAGAAACGCACAGTGTAGTACATAGTATATGAGTGAGTTGCACTGAAAAACTTAGAATATAAGAAACGCACAGTGTAGTACATAGTATATGAGTGAGTTGCACTGAAAAACTTAGAATATAAGAAACGCACAGTGTAGTACATGGTATATGAGTGAGTTGCACTGAAAAACTTAGAATATAAGAAACGCACAGTGTAGTACATAGTATATGAGTGAGTTGCACTGAAAAACTTAGAATATAAGAAACGCAAAGTGTAGTACATAGTATATGAGTGAGTTGCACTGAAAAACTTAGAATATAAGAAACGCACAGTGTAGTACATAGTATATGAGTGAGTTGCACTGAAAAACTTAGAATATAAGAAACGCACAGTGTAGTACATAGTATATGAGTGAGTTGCACTGAAAAACTTAGAATATAAGAAACGCACAGTGTAGTACATAGTATATGAGTGAGTTGCACTGAAAAACTTAGAATATAAGAAACGCACAGTGTAGTACATAGTATATGAGTGAGTTGCACTGAAAAACTTAGAATATAAGAAACGCACAGTGTAGTACATAGTATATGAGTGAGTTGCACTGAAAAACTTAGAATATAAGAAACGCACAGTGTAGTACATAGTAATTGAGTGAGTTGCACTGAAAAACTTAGAATATAAGAAACGCAAAGTGTAGTACATAGTATATGAGTGAGTTGCACTCAAAAACTTAGAATTTACTGAAAAACCCGCATTACACGAAATGCACAGTGTAGTACATAGTATATGAGTGAGTTGCACTGAAAAACTTAGAAGAGACGCACAGTGTAGTACATAGTATATGAGTGAGTTGCACTGAAAAACTTAGAATATAAGAAACGCACAGTGTAGTACATAGTATATGAGTGAGTTGCACTGAAAAACTTAGAATATAAGAAACGCACAGTGTAGTACATCGTATATGAGTGAGTTGCACTGAAAAACTTAGAATATAAGAAACGCACATTGTAGTACATAGTATATGAGTGAGTTGCACTGAAAAACTTAGAATATAAGAAACGCACAGTGTAGTACATAGTATATGAGTGAGTTGCACTGAAAAACTTAGAATATAAGAAACGCACAGTGTAGTACATAGTATATGAGTGAGTTGCACTGAAAAACTTAGAATATAAGAAACGCACAGTGTAGTACATAGTATATGAGTGAGTTGCACTGAAAAACTTAGAATATAAGAAACGCACAGTGTAGTACATAGTATATGAGTGAGTTGCACTGAAAAACTTAGAATATAAGAAACGCACAGTGTAGTACATAGTATATGAATGAGTTGCACTGAAAAACTTAGAATATAAGAAACGCACAGTGTAGTACATAGTATATGAGTGAGTTGCACTGAAAAACTTAGAATATAAGAAACGCACAGTGTAGTACATAGTATATGAGTGAGTTGCACTGAAAAACTTAGAATTTACTGAAAAACCCGCATTACACGAAATGCACAGTGTAGTACATAGTATATGAGTGAGTTGCACTGAAAAACTTAGAATATAAGAAACGCACAGTGTAGTACATAGTATATGAGTGAGTTGCACTGAAAAACTTAGAATATAAGAAACGCACAGTGTAGTACATAGTATATGAGTGAGTTGCACTGAAAAACTTAGAATATAAGAAACGCACAGTGTAGTACGTAGTATATGAGTGAGTTGCACTGAAAAACTTAGAATATAAGAAACGCACAGTGTAGTACGTAGTATATGAGTGAGTTGCACTGAAAAACTTAGAATATAAGAAACGCACAGTGTAGTACATAGTATATGAGTGAGTTGCACTGAAAAACTTAGAATATAAGAAACGCACAGTGTAGTACATAGTATATGAGTGAGTTGCACTCAAAAACTTAGAATATAAGAAACGCACAGTGTAGTACATAGTATATGAGTGAGTTGCACTGAAAAACTTAGAATTTACTGAAAAACCCGCATTACACGAAATGCACAGTGTAGTACATAGTATATGAGTGAGTTGCACTGAAAAACTTAGAATATAAGAAACGCACAGTGTAGTACATACTATATGAGTGAGTTGCACTGAAAAACTTAGAATATAAGAAACGCTCAGTGTAGTACATAGTATATGAGTGAGTTGCACTGAAAAACTTAGAATTTAAGAAACGGACAGTGAAGTACATAGTATATGAGTGAGTTGCACTGAAAAACTTAGAATATAAGAAACGCACAGTGTAGTACATAGTATATGAGTGAGTTGCACTGAAAAACTTAGAATATAAGAAACGCACAGTGTAGTACATAGTATATGAGTGAGTTGCACTGAAAAACTTAAAATATAAGAAACGCACAGTGTAGTACATCGTATATGAGTGAGTTGCACTGAAAAACTTAGAATATAAGAAACGCACATTGTAGTACATAGTATATGAGTGAGTTGCACTGAAAAACTTAGAATATAAGAAACGCACAGTGTAGTACATAGTATATGAGTGAGTTGCACTGAAAAACTTAGAATATAAGAAACGCACAGTGTAGTACATAGTATATGAGTGAGTTGCACTGAAAAACTTAGAATATAAGAAACGCACAGTGTAGTACATAGTATATGAGTGAGTTGCACTGAAAAACTTAGAATATAAGAAACGCACAGTGTAGTACATAGTATATGAGTGAGTTGCACTGAAAAACTTAGAATATAAGAAATGCACAGTGTAGTACATAGTATATGAATGAGTTGCACTGAAAAACTTAGAATATAAGAAACGCACAGTGTAGTACATAGTATATGAGTGAGTGGCACTGAAAAACTTAGAATATAAGAAACGCACAGTGTAGTACATAGTATATGAGTGAGTTGCACTGAAAAACTTAGAATTTACTGAAAAACCCGCATTACACGAAATGCACAGTGTAGTACATAGTATATGAGTGAGTTGCACTGAAAAACTTAGAATATAAGAAACGCACAGTGTAGTACATAGTATATGAGTGAGTTGCACTGAAAAACTTAGAATATAAGAAACGCACAGTGTAGTACATAGTATATGAGTGAGTTGCACTGAAAAACTTAGAATATAAGAAACGCACAGTGTAGTACATAGTATATGAGTGAGTTGCACTAGAAAACTTAGAATATAAGAAACGCACAGTGTAGTACATAGTATATGAGTGAGTTGCACTGAAAAACTTAGAATTTACTGAAAAACCCGCATTACACGAAATGCACAGTGTAGTACATAGTATATGAGTGAGTTGCACTGAAAAACTTAGAATATAAGAAACGCACAGTGTAGTACATAGTATATGAGTGAGTTGCACTGAAAAACTTAGAATATAAGAAACGCACAGTGTAGTACATAGTATATGAGTGAGTTGCACTGAAAAACTTAGAATATAAGAAACGCACAGTGTAGTACATAGTATATGAGTGAGTTGCACTGAAAAACTTAGAATATAAGAAACGCACAGTATAGTACATAGTATATGAGTGAGTTGCACTGAAAAACTTAGAATATAAGAAACGCACAGTGTAGTACATAGTATATGAGTGAGTTGCACTGAAAAACTTAGAATTTACTGAAAAACCCGCATTACACGAAATGCACAGTGTAGTACATAGTATATGAGTGAGTTGCACTGAAAAACTTAGAATATAAGAAACGCACAGTGTAGTACATAGTATATGAGTGAGTTGCACTGAAAAACTTAGAATATAAGAAACGCACAGTGTAGTACATAGTATATGAGTGAGTTGCACTCAAAAACTTAGAATATAAAAAACGCACAGTGTAGTACATAGTATATGAGTGAGTTGCACTCAAAAACTTAGAATTTACTGAAAAACCCGCATTACACGAAATGCACAGTGTAGTACATAGTATATGAGTGAGTTGCACTGAAAAACTTAGAATATAAGAAACGCACAGTGTAGTACATAGTATATGAGTGAGTTGCACTGAAAAACTTAGAATATAAGAAACGCACAGTGTAGTACATAGTATATGAGTGAGTTGCACTGAAAAACTTAGAATTTACTGAAAAACCCGCATTACACGAAATGCACAGTGTATTACATAGTATATGAGTGAGTTGCACTGAAAAACTTAGAATATAAGAGACGCACAGTGTAGTACATAGTATATGAGTGAGTTGCACTGAAAAACTTAGAATATAAGAAACGCACAGTGTAGTACATAGTATATGAGTGAGTTGCACTGAAAAACTTAGAATATAAGAAACGCACAGTGTAGTACATAGTATATGAGTGAGTTGCACTGAAAAACTTAGAATATAAGAAACGCACATTGTAGTACATAGTATATGAGTGAGTTGCACTGAAAAACTTAGAATATAAGAAACGCACAGTGTAGTACATAGTATATGAGTGAGTTGCACTGAAAAACTTAGAATATAAGAAACGCACAGTGTAGTACATAGTATATGAGTGAGTTGCACTGAAAAACTTAGAATATAAGAAACGCACAGTGTAGTACATAGTATATGAGTGAGTTGCACTGAAAAACTTAGAATATAAGAAACGCACAGTGTAGTACATAGTATATGAGTGAGTTGCACTGAAAAACTTAGAATATATGAAACGCACAGTGTAGTACATAGTATATGAATGAGTTGCACTGAAAAACTTAGAATATAAGAAACGCACAGTGTAGTACATAGTATATGAGTGAGTTGCACTGAAAAACTTAGAATATAAGAAACGCACAGTGTAGTACATAGTATATGAGTGAGTTGCACTGAAAAACTTAGAATTTACTGAAAAACCCGCATTACACGAAATGCACAGTGTAGTACATAGTATATGAGTGAGTTGCACTGAAAAACTTAGAATATAAGAAACGCACAGTGTAGTACATAGTATATGAGTGAGTTGCACTGAAAAACTTAGAATATAAGAAACGCACAGTGTTGTACATAGTATATGAGTGAGTTGCACTGAAAAACTTAGAATATAAGAAATGCACAGTGTAGTACATAGTATATGAGTGAGTTGCACTGAAAAACTTAGAATATAAGAAACGCACAGTGTAGTACATAGTATATGAGTGAGTTGCACTGAAAAACTTAGAATATAAGAAACGCACAGTGTAGTACATAGTATATGAGTGAGTTGCACTGAAAAACTTAGAATATAAGAAACGCACAGTGTAGTACATAGTATATGAGTGAGTTGCACTCAAAAACTTAGAATATAAGAAACGCACAGTGTAGTACATAGTATATGAGTGAGTTGCACTGAAAAACTTAGAATTTACTGAAAAACCCGCATTACACGAAATGCACAGTGTAGTACATAGTATATGAGTGAGTTGCACTGAAAAACTTAGAATATAAGAAACGCACAGTGTAGTACATAGTATATGAGTGAGTTGCACTGAAAAACTTAGAATATAAGAAACGCACAGTGTAGTACATAGTATATGAGTGAGTTGCACTGAAAAACTTAGAATATAAGAAACGCACAGTGTAGTACATAGTATATGAGTGAGTTGCACTGAAAAACTTAGAATATAAGAAACGCACAGTGTAGTACATAGTATATGAGTGAGTTGCACTGAAAAACTTAGAATATAAGAAACGCACAGTGTAGTACATAGTATATGAGTGAGTTACACTGAAAAACTTAAAATTTACTGAAAAACCCGCATTACACGAAATGCACAGTGTATTACATAGTATATGAGTGAGTTGCACTGAAAAACTTAGAATATAAGAGACGCACAGTGTAGTACATAGTATATGAGTGAGTTGCACTGAAAAAGTTAGAATATAAGAAACGCACAGTGTAGTACATAGTATATGAGTGAGTTGCACTGAAAAACTTAGAATATAAGAAACGCACAGTGTAGTACATCGTATATGAGTGAGTTGCACTGAAAAACTTAGAATATAAGAAACGCACATTGTAGTACATAGTATATGAGTGAGTTGCACTGAAAAACTTAGAATATAAGAAACGCACAGTGTAGTACATAGTATATGAGTGAGTTGCACTGAAAAACTTAGAATATAAGAAACGCACAGTGTAGTACATAGTATATGAGTGAGTTGCACTGAAAAACTTAGAATATAAGAAACGCACAGTGTAGTACATAGTATATGAGTGAGTTGCACTGAAAAACTTAGAATATAAGAAACGCACAGTGTAGTACATAGTATATGAGTGAGTTGCACTGAAAAACTTAGAATATAAGAAACGCACAGTGTAGTACATAGTATATGAATGAGTTGCACTGAAAAACTTAGAATATAAGAAACGCACAGTGTAGTACATAGTATATGAGTGAGTTGCACTGAAAAACTTAGAATATAAGAAACGCACAGTGTAGTACATAGTATATGAGTGAGTTGCACTGAAAAACTTAGAATTTACTGAAAAACCCGCATTACACGAAATGCACAGTGTAGTACATAGTATATGAGTGAGTTGCACTGAAAAACTTAGAATATAAGAAACGCACAGTGTAGTACATAGTATATGAGTGAGTTGCACTGAAAAACTTAGAATATAAGAAACGCACAGTGTAGTACATAGTATATGAGTGAGTTGCACTGAAAAACTTAGAATATAAGAAACGCACAGTGTAGTACATAGTATATGAGTGAGTTGCACTGAAAAACTTAGAATATAAGAAACGCACAGTATAGTACATAGTATATGAGTGAGTTGCACTGAAAAACTTAGAATATAAGAAACGCACAGTGTAGTACATAGTATATGAGTGAGTTGCACTGAAAAACTTAGAATTTACTGAAAAACCCGCATTACACGAAATGCACAGTGTAGTACATAGTATATGAGTGAGTTGCACTGAAAAACTTAGAATATAAGAAACGCACAGTGTAGTACATAGTATATGAGTGAGTTGCACTGAAAAACTTAGAATATAAGAAACGCACAGTGTAGTACATAGTATATGAGTGAGTTGCACTCAAAAACTTAGAATATAAAAAACGCACAGTGTAGTACAGAGTATATGAGTGAGTTGCACTCAAAAACTTAGAATTTACTGAAAAACCCGCATTACACGAAATGCACAGTGTAGTACATAGTATATGAGTGAGTTGCACTGAAAAACTTAGAATATAAGAAACGCACAGTGTAGTACATAGTATATGAGTGAGTTGCACTGAAAAACTTAGAATATAAGAAACGCACAGTGTAGTACATAGTATATGAGTGAGTTGCACTGAAAAACTTAGAATTTACTGAAAAACCCGCATTACACGAAATGCACAGTGTATTACATAGTATATGAGTGAGTTGCACTGAAAAACTTAGAATATAAGAGACGCACAGTGTAGTACATAGTATATGAGTGAGTTGCACTGAAAAACTTAGAATATAAGAAACGCACAGTGTAGTACATAGTATATGAGTGAGTTGCACTGAAAAACTTAGAATATAAGAAACGCACAGTGTAGTACATCATATATGAGTGAGTTGCACTGAAAAACTTAGAATATAAGAAACGCACATTGTAGTACATAGTATATGAGTGAGTTGCACTGAAAAACTTAGAATATAAGAAACGCACAGTGTAGTACATAGTATATGAGTGAGTTGCACTGAAAAACTTAGAATATAAGAAACGCACAGTGTAGTACATAGTATATGAGTGAGTTGCACTGAAAAACTTAGAATATAAGAAACGCACAGTGTAGTACATAGTATATGAGTGAGTTGCACTGAAAAACTTAGAATATAAGAAACGCACAGTGCAGTACATAGTATATGAGTGAGTTGCACTGAAAAACTTAGAATATATGAAACGCACAGTGTAGTACATAGTATATGAATGAGTTGCACTGAAAAACTTAGAATATAAGAAACGCACAGTGTAGTACATAGTATATGAGTGAGTTGCACTGAAAAACTTAGAATATAAGAAACGCACAGTGTAGTACATAGTATATGAGTGAGTTGCACTGAAAAACTTAGAATTTACTGAAAAACCCGCATTACACGAAATGCACAGTGTAGTACATAGTATATGAGTGAGTTGCACTGAAAAACTTAGAATATAAGAAACGCACAGTGTAGTACATAGTATATGAGTGAGTTGCACTGAAAAACTTAGAATATAAGAAACGCACAGTGTAGTACATAGTATATGAGTGAGTTGCACTGAAAAACTTAGAATATAAGAAATGCACAGTGTAGTACATAGTATATGAGTGAGTTGCACTGAAAAACTTAGAATATAAGAAACGCACAGTGTAGTACATAGTATATGAGTGAGTTGCACTGAAAAACTTAGAATATAAGAAACGCACAGTGTAGTACATAGTATATGAGTGAGTTGCACTGAAAAACTTAGAATATAAGAAACGCACAGTGTAGTACATAGTATATGAGAGAGTTGCACTCAAAAACTTAGAATATAAGAAACGCACAGTGTAGTACATAGTATATGAGTGAGTTGCACTGAAAAACTTAGAATTTACTGAAAAACCCGCATTACACGAAATGCACAGTGTAGTACATAGTATATGAGTGAGTTGCACTGAAAAACTTAGAATATAAGAAACGCACAGTGTAGTACATAGTATATGAGTGAGTTGCACTGAAAAACTTAGAATATAAGAAACGCACAGTGTAGTACATAGTATATGAGTGAGTTGCACTGAAAAACTTAGAATATAAGAAACGCACAGTGTAGTACATAGTATATGAGTGAGTTGCACTGAAAAACTTAGAATATAAGAAACGCACAGTGTAGTACATAGTATATGAGTGAGTTGCACTGAAAAACTTAGAATATAAGAAACGCACAGTGTAGTACATAGTATATGAGTGAGTTACACTGAAAAACTTAAAATTTACTGAAAAACCCGCATTACACGAAATGCACAGTGTATTACATAGTATATGAGTGAGTTGCACTGAAAAACTTAGAATATAAGAGACGCACAGTGTAGTACATAGTATATGAGTGAGTTGCACTGAAAAAGTTAGAATATAAGAAACGCACAGTGTAGTACATAGTATATGAGTGAGTTGCACTGAAAAACTTAGAATATAAGAAACGCACAGTGTAGTACATCGTATATGAGTGAGTTGCACTGAAAAACTTAGAATATAAGAAACGCACATTGTAGTACATAGTATATGAGTGAGTTGCACTGAAAAACTTAGAATATAAGAAACGCACAGTGTAGTACATAGTATATGAGTGAGTTGCACTGAAAAACTTAGAATATAAGAAACGCACAGTGTAGTACATAGTATATGAGTGAGTTGCACTGAAAAACTTAGAATATAAGAAACGCACAGTGTAGTACATAGTATATGAGTGAGTTGCACTGAAAAACTTAGAATATAAGAAACGCACAGTGTAGTACATAGTATATGAGTGAGTTGCACTGAAAAACTTAGAATATAAGAAACGCACAGTGTAGTACATAGTATATGAATGAGTTGCACTGAAAAACTTAGAATATAAGAAACGCACAGTGTAGTACATAGTATATGAGTGAGTTGCACTGAAAAACTTAGAATATAAGAAACGCACAGTGTAGTACATAGTATATGAGTGAGTTGCACTGAAAAACTTAGAATTTACTGAAAAACCCGCATTACACGAAATGCACAGTGTAGTACATAGTATATGAGTGAGTTGCACTGAAAAACTTAGAATATAAGAAACGCACAGTGTAGTACATAGTATATGAGTGAGTTGCACTGAAAAACTTAGAATATAAGAAACGCACAGTGTAGTACATAGTATATGAGTGAGTTGCACTGAAAAACTTAGAATATAAGAAACGCACAGTGTAGTACATAGTATATGAGTGAGTTGCACTGAAAAACTTAGAATATAAGAAACGCACAGTATAGTACATAGTATATGAGTGAGTTGCACTGAAAAACTTAGAATATAAGAAACGCACAGTGTAGTACATAGTATATGAGTGAGTTGCACTGAAAAACTTAGAATTTACTGAAAAACCCGCATTACACGAAATGCACAGTGTAGTACATAGTATATGAGTGAGTTGCACTGAAAAACTTAGAATATAAGAAACGCACAGTGTAGTACATAGTATATGAGTGAGTTGCACTGAAAAACTTAGAATATAAGAAACGCACAGTGTAGTACATAGTATATGAGTGAGTTGCACTCAAAAACTTAGAATATAAAAAACGCACAGTGTAGTACAGAGTATATGAGTGAGTTGCACTCAAAAACTTAGAATTTACTGAAAAACCCGCATTACACGAAATGCACAGTGTAGTACATAGTATATGAGTGAGTTGCACTGAAAAACTTAGAATATAAGAAACGCACAGTGTAGTACATAGTATATGAGTGAGTTGCACTGAAAAACTTAGAATATAAGAAACGCACAGTGTAGTACATAGTATATGAGTGAGTTGCACTGAAAAACTTAGAATTTACTGAAAAACCCGCATTACACGAAATGCACAGTGTATTACATAGTATATGAGTGAGTTGCACTGAAAAACTTAGAATATAAGAGACGCACAGTGTAGTACATAGTATATGAGTGAGTTACACTGAAAAACTTAGAATATAAGAAACGCACAGTGTAGTACATAGTATATGAGTGAGTTGCACTGAAAAACTTAGAATATAAGAAACGCACAGTGTAGTACATCATATATGAGTGAGTTGCACTGAAAAACTTAGAATATAAGAAACGCACATTGTAGTACATAGTATATGAGTGAGTTGCACTGAAAAACTTAGAATATAAGAAACGCACAGTGTAGTACATAGTATATGAGTGAGTTGCACTGAAAAACTTAGAATATAAGAAACGCACAGTGTAGTACATAGTATATGAGTGAGTTGCACTGAAAAACTTAGAATATAAGAAACGCACAGTGTAGTACATAGTATATGAGTGAGTTGCACTGAAAAACTTAGAATATAAGAAACGCACAGTGCAGTACATAGTATATGAGTGAGTTGCACTGAAAAACTTAGAATATATGAAACGCACAGTGTAGTACATAGTATATGAATGAGTTGCACTGAAAAACTTAGAATATAAGAAACGCACAGTGTAGTACATAGTATATGAGTGAGTTGCACTGAAAAACTTAGAATATAAGAAACGCACAGTGTAGTACATAGTATATGAGTGAGTTGCACTGAAAAACTTAGAATTTACTGAAAAACCCGCATTACACGAAATGCACAGTGTAGTACATAGTATATGAGTGAGTTGCACTGAAAAACTTAGAATATAAGAAACGCACAGTGTAGTACATAGTATATGAGTGAGTTGCACTGAAAAACTTAGAATATAAGAAACGCACAGTGTAGTACATAGTATATGAGTGAGTTGCACTGAAAAACTTAGAATATAAGAAATGCACAGTGTAGTACATAGTATATGAGTGAGTTGCACTGAAAAACTTAGAATATAAGAAACGCACAGTGTAGTACATAGTATATGAGTGAGTTGCACTGAAAAACTTAGAATATAAGAAACGCACAGTGTAGTACATAGTATATGAGTGAGTTGCACTGAAAAACTTAGAATATAAGAAACGCACAGTGTAGTACATAGTATATGAGAGAGTTGCACTCAAAAACTTAGAATATAAGAAACGCACAGTGTAGTACATAGTATATGAGTGAGTTGCACTGAAAAACTTAGAATTTACTGAAAAACCCGCATTACACGAAATGCACAGTGTAGTACATAGTATATGAGTGAGTTGCACTGAAAAACTTAGAATATAAGAAACGCACAGTGTAGTACATAGTATATGAGTGAGTTGCACTGAAAAACTTAGAATATAAGAAACGCACAGTGTAGTACATAGTATATGAGTGAGTTGCACTGAAAAACTTAGAATATAAGAAACGCACAGTGTAGTACATAGTATATGAGTGAGTTCCACTGAAAAACTTAGAATATAAGAAACGCACAGTGTAGTACATAGTATATGAGTGAGTTGCACTGAAAAACTTAGAATATAAGAAACGCACAGTGTAGTACATAGTATATGAGTGAGTTGCACTGAAAAACTTAGAATATAAGAAACGCACAGTGTAGTACATAGTATATGAGTGAGTTGCACTGAAAAACTTAGAATATAAGAAACGCACAGTGTAGTACATAGTATATGAGTGAGTTGCACTGAAAAACTTAGAATATAAGAAACGCACAGTGTAGTACATAGTATATGAGTGAGTTGCACTGAAAAACTTAGAATATAAGAAACGCACAGTGTAGTACATAGTATATGAGTGAGTTGCACTGAAAAACTTAGAATATAAGAAACGCACAGTGTAGTACATAGTATATGAGTGAGTTGCACTCAAAAACTTAGAATTTACTGAAAAACCCGCATTACACGAAATGCACAGTGTAGTACATAGTATACGAGTGAGTTGCACTGAAAAACATAGAATATAAGAAACGCACAGTGTAGTACATAGTATATGAGTGAGTTGCACTGAAAAACTTAGAATATAAGAAACGCACGGTGTAGTACATAGTATATGAGTGAGTTGCACTGAAAAACTTAGAATATAAGAAACGCACAGTGTAGTACATAGTATATGAGTGAGTTGCACTGAAAAACTTAGAATATAAGAAACGCACAGTGTAGTACATAGTATATGAGTGAGTTGCACTGAAAAACTTAGAATATAAGAAACGCACAGTGTAGTACATAGTATATGAGTGAGTTACACTGAAAAACTTAGAATTTACTGAAAAACCCGCATTACACGAAATGCACAGTGTATTACATAGTATATGAGTGAGTTGCACTGAAAAACTTAGAATATAAGAGACGCACAGTGTAGTACATAGTATATGAGTGAGTTGCACTGAAAAAGTTAGAATATAAGAAACGCACAGTGTAGTACATAGTATATGAGTGAGTTGCACTGAAAAACTTAGAATATAAGAAACGCACAGTGTAGTACATCGTATATGAGTGAGTTGCACTGAAAAACTTAGAATATAAGAAACGCACATTGTAGTACATAGTATATGAGTGAGTTGCACTGAAAAACTTAGAATATAAGAAACGCACAGTGTAGTACATAGTATATGAGTGAGTTGCACTGAAAAACTTAGAATATAAGAAACGCACAGTGTAGTACATAGTATATGAGTGAGTTGCACTGAAAAACTTAGAATATAAGAAACGCACAGTGTAGTACATAGTATATGAGTGAGTTGCACTGAAAAACTTAGAATATAAGAAACGCACAGTGTAGTACATAGTATATGAGTGAGTTGCACTGAAAAACTTAGAATATAAGAAACGCACAGTGTAGTACATAGTATATGAATGAGTTGCACTGAAAAACTTAGAATATAAGAAACGCACAGTGTAGTACATAGTATATGAGTGAGTTGCACTGAAAAACTTAGAATATAAGAAACGCACAGTGTAGTACATAGTATATGAGTGAGTTGCACTGAAAAACTTAGAATTTACTGAAAAACCCGCATTACACGAAATGCACAGTGTAGTACATAGTATATGAGTGAGTTGCACTGAAAAACTTAGAATATAAGAAACGCACAGTGTAGTACATAGTATATGAGTGAGTTGCACTGAAAAACTTAGAATATAAGAAACGCACAGTGTAGTACATAGTATATGAGTGAGTTGCACTGAAAAACTTAGAATATAAGAAATGCACAGTGTAGTACATAGTATATGAGTGAGTTGCACTGAAAAACTTAGAATATAAGAAACGCACAGTGTAGTACATAGTATATGAGTGAGTTGCACTGAAAAACTTAGAATATAAGAAACGCACAGTGTAGTACATCATATATGAGTGAGTTGCACTGAAAAACTTAGAATATAAGAAACGCACATTGTAGTACATAGTATATGAGTGAGTTGCACTGAAAAACTTAGAATATAAGAAACGCACAGTGTAGTACATAGTATATGAGTGAGTTGCACTGAAAAACTTAGAATATAATAAACGCACAGTGTAGTACATAGTATATGAGTGAGTTGCACTGAAAAACTTAGAATATAAGAAACGCACAGTGTAGTACATAGTATATGAGTGAGTTGCACTGAAAAACTTAGAATATAAGAAACGCACAGTGCAGTACATAGTATATGAGTGAGTTGCACTGAAAAACTTAGAATATATGAAACGCACAGTGTAGTACATAGTATATGAATGAGTTGCACTGAAAAACTTAGAATATAAGAAACGCACAGTGTAGTACATAGTATATGAGTGAGTTGCACTGAAAAACTTAGAATATAAGAAACGCACAGTGTAGTACATAGTATATGAGTGAGTTGCACTGAAAAACTTAGAATATAAGAAACGCACAGTGTAGTACATAGTATATGAGTGAGTTGCACTGAAAAACTTAGAATATAAGAAATGCACAGTGTAGTACATAGTATATGAGTGAGTTGCACTGAAAAACTTAGAATATAAGAAACGCACAGTGTAGTACATAGTATATGAGTGAGTTGCACTGAAAAACTTAGAATATAAGAAACGCACAGTGTAGTACATAGTATATGAGTGAGTTGCACTGAAAAACTTAGAATATAAGAAACGCACAGTGTAGTACATAGTATATGAGAGAGTTGCACTCAAAAACTTAGAATATAAGAAACGCACAGTGTAGTACATAGTATATGAGTGAGTTGCACTGAAAAACTTAGAATTTACTGAAAAACCCGCATTACACGAAATGCACAGTGTAGTACATAGTATATGAGTGAGTTGCACTGAAAAACTTAGAATATAAGAAACGCACAGTGTAGTACATAGTATATGAGTGAGTTGCACTGAAAAACTTAGAATATAAGAAACGCACAGTGTAGTACATAGTATATGAGTGAGTTGCACTGAAAAACTTAGAATATAAGAAACGCACAGTGTAGTACATAGTATATGAGTGAGTTCCACTGAAAAACTTAGAATATAAGAAACGCACAGTGTAGTACATAGTATATGAGTGAGTTGCACTGAAAAACTTAGAATATAAGAAACGCACAGTGTAGTACATAGTATATGAGTGAGTTGCACTGAAAAACTTAGAATATAAGAAACGCACAGTGTAGTACATAGTATATGAGTGAGTTGCACTGAAAAACTTAGAATATAAGAAACGCACAGTGTAGTACATAGTATATGAGTGAGTTGCACTGAAAAACTTAGAATATAAGAAACGCACAGTGTAGTACATAGTATATGAGTGAGTTGCACTGAAAAACTTAGAATATAAGAAACGCACAGTGTAGTACATAGTATATGAGTGAGTTGCACTGAAAAACTTAGAATATAAGAAACGCACAGTGTAGTACATAGTATATGAGTGAGTTGCACTCAAAAACTTAGAATTTACTGAAAAACCCGCATTACACGAAATGCACAGTGTAGTACATAGTATACGAGTGAGTTGCACTGAAAAACATAGAATATAAGAAACGCACAGTGTAGTACATAGTATATGAGTGAGTTGCACTGAAAAACTTAGAATATAAGAAACGCACGGTGTAGTACATAGTATATGAGTGAGTTGCACTGAAAAACTTAGAATATAAGAAACGCACAGTGTAGTACATAGTATATGAGTGAGTTGCACTGAAAAACTTAGAATATAAGAAACGCACAGTGTAGTACATAGTATATGAGTGAGTTGCACTGAAAAACTTAGAATATAAGAAACGCACAGTGTAGTACATAGTATATGAGTGAGTTACACTGAAAAACTTAGAATTTACTGAAAAACCCGCATTACACGAAATGCACAGTGTATTACATAGTATATGAGTGAGTTGCACTGAAAAACTTAGAATATAAGAGACGCACAGTGTAGTACATAGTATATGAGTGAGTTGCACTGAAAAAGTTAGAATATAAGAAACGCACAGTGTAGTACATAGTATATGAGTGAGTTGCACTGAAAAACTTAGAATATAAGAAACGCACAGTGTAGTACATCGTATATGAGTGAGTTGCACTGAAAAACTTAGAATATAAGAAACGCACATTGTAGTACATAGTATATGAGTGAGTTGCACTGAAAAACTTAGAATATAAGAAACGCACAGTGTAGTACATAGTATATGAGTGAGTTGCACTGAAAAACTTAGAATATAAGAAACGCACAGTGTAGTACATAGTATATGAGTGAGTTGCACTGAAAAACTTAGAATATAAGAAACGCACAGTGTAGTACATAGTATATGAGTGAGTTGCACTGAAAAACTTAGAATATAAGAAACGCACAGTGTAGTACATAGTATATGAGTGAGTTGCACTGAAAAACTTAGAATATAAGAAACGCACAGTGTAGTACATAGTATATGAATGAGTTGCACTGAAAAACTTAGAATATAAGAAACGCACAGTGTAGTACATAGTATATGAGTGAGTTGCACTGAAAAACTTAGAATATAAGAAACGCACAGTGTAGTACATAGTATATGAGTGAGTTGCACTGAAAAACTTAGAATTTACTGAAAAACCCGCATTACACGAAATGCACAGTGTAGTACATAGTATATGAGTGAGTTGCACTGAAAAACTTAGAATATAAGAAACGCACAGTGTAGTACATAGTATATGAGTGAGTTGCACTGAAAAACTTAGAATATAAGAAACGCACAGTGTAGTACATAGTATATGAGTGAGTTGCACTGAAAAACTTAGAATATAAGAAATGCACAGTGTAGTACATAGTATATGAGTGAGTTGCACTGAAAAACTTAGAATATAAGAAACGCACAGTGTAGTACATAGTATATGAGTGAGTTGCACTGAAAAACTTAGAATATAAGAAACGCACAGTGTAGTACATAGTATATGAGTGAGTTGCACTGAAAAACTTAGAATATAAGAAACGCACAGTGTAGTACATAGTATATGAGTGAGTTGCACTCAAAAACTTAGAATATAAGAAACGCACAGTGTAGTACATAGTATATGAGTGAGTTGCACTGAAAAACTTAGAATTTACTGAAAAACCCGCATTACACGAAATGCACAGTGTAGTACATAGTATATGAGTGAGTTGCACTGAAAAACTTAGAATATAAGAAACGCACAGTGTAGTACATAGTATATGAGTGAGTTGCACTGAAAAACTTAGAATATAAGAAACGCAAAGTGTAGTACATAGTATATGAGTGAGTTGCACTGAAAAACTTAGAATATAAGAAACGCACAGTGTAGTACATCGTATATGAGTGAGTTGCACTGAAAAACTTAGAATATAAGAAACGCACATTGTAGTACATAGTATATGAGTGAGTTGCACTGAAAAACTTAGAATATAAGAAACGCACAGTGTAGTACATAGTATATGAGTGAGTTGCACTGAAAAACTTAGAATATAAGAAACGCACAGTGTAGTACATAGTATATGAGTGAGTTGCACTGAAAAACTTAGAATATAAGAAACGCACAGTGTAGTACATAGTATATGAGTGAGTTGCACTGAAAAACTTAGAATATAAGAAACGCACAGTGTATACATAGTATATGAGTGAGTTGCACTGAAAAACTTAGAATATAAGAAACGCACAGTGTAGTACATAGTATATGAGTGAGTTGCACTGAAAAACTTAGAATATAAGAAACGCACAGTGTAGTACATAGTATATGAATGAGTTGCACTGAAAAACTTAGAATATAAGAAACGCACAGTGTAGTACATAGTATATGAGTGAGTGGCACTGAAAAACTTAGAATATAAGAAACGCACAGTGTAGTACATAGTATATGAGTGAGTTGCACTGAAAAACTTAGAATTTACTGAAAAACCTGCATTACACGAAATGCACAGTGTAGTACATAGTATATGAGTGAGTTGCACTGAAAAACTTAGAATATAAGAAACGCACAGTGTAGTACATAGTATATGAGTGAGTTGCACTGAAAAACTTAGAATATAAGAAACGCACAGTGTAGTACATAGTATATGAGTGAGTTGCACTGAAAAACTTAGAATATAAGAAACGCACAGTGTAGTACATAGTATATGAGTGAGTTGCACTAGAAAACTTAGAATATAAGAAACGCACAGTGTAGTACATAGTATATGAGTGAGTTGCACTGAAAAACTTAGAATATAAGAAACGCACAGTGTAGTACATAGTATATGAGTGAGTTGCACTGAAAAACTTAGAATTTACTGAAAAACCCGCATTACACGAAATGCACAGTGTAGTACATAGTATATGAGTGAGTTGCACTGAAAAACTTAGAATATAAGAAATGCACAGTGTAGTACATAGTATATGAGTGAGTTGCACTGAAAAACTTAGAATATAAGAAACGCACAGTGTAGTACATAGTATATGAGTGAGTTGCACTGAAAAACTTAGAATATAAGAAACGCACAGTGTAGTACATAGTATATGAGTGAGTTGCACTGAAAAACTTAGAATATAAGAAACGCACAGTATAGTACATAGTATATGAGTGAGTTGCACTGAAAAACTTAGAATATAAGAAACGCACAGTGTAGTACATAGTATATGAGTGAGTTGCACTGAAAAACTTAGAATTTACTGAAAAACCCGCATTACACGAAATGCACAGTGTAGTACATAGTATATGAGTGAGTTGCACTGAAAAACTTAGAATATAAGAAACGCACAGTGTAGTACATAGTATATGAGTGAGTTGCACTGAAAAACTTAGAATATAAGAAACGCATAGTGTAGTACATAGTATATGAGTGAGTTGCACTGAAAAACTTAGAATATAAGAAACGCACAGTGTAGTACATAGTATATGAGTGAGTTGCACTGAAAAACTTAGAATATAAGAAACGCTCAGTGTAGTAAATAGTATATGAGTGAGTTGCACTGAAAAACTTAGAATTTAAGAAACGGACAGTGTAGTACATAGTATATGAGTGAGTTGCACTGAAAAACTTAGAATATAAGAAACGCACAGTGTAGTACATAGTATATGAGTGAGTTGCACTGAAAAACTTAGAATATAAGAAACGCACAGTGTAGTACATAGTATATGAGTGAGTTGCACTGAAAAACTTAGAATATAAGAAACGCACAGTGTAGTACATAGTATATGAGTGAGTTGCACTGAAAAACTTAGAATATAAGAAACGCACAGTGTATACATAGTATATGAGTGAGTTGCACTGAAAAACTTAGAATATAAGAAACGCACAGTGTAGTACATAGTATATGAGTGAGTTGCACTGAAAAACTTAGAATATAAGAAACGCACAGTGTAGTACATAGTATATGAATGAGTTGCACTGAAAAACTTAGAATATAAGAAACGCACAGTGTAGTACATAGTATATGAGTGAGTGGCACTGAAAAACTTAGAATATAAGAAACGCACAGTGTAGTACATAGTATATGAGTGAGTTGCACTGAAAAACTTAGAATTTACTGAAAAACCTGCATTACACGAAATGCACAGTGTAGTACATAGTATATGAGTGAGTTGCACTGAAAAACTTAGAATATAAGAAACGCACAGTGTAGTACATAGTATATGAGTGAGTTGCACTGAAAAACTTAGAATATAAGAAACGCACAGTGTAATACATAGTATATGAGTGAGTTGCACTGAAAAACTTAGAATATAAGAAACGCACAGTGTAGTACATAGTATATGAGTGAGTTGCACTAGAAAACTTAGAATATAAGAAACGCACAGTGTAGTACATAGTATATGAGTGAGTTGCACTGAAAAACTTAGAATATAAGAAACGCACAGTGTAGTACATAGTATATGAGTGAGTTGCACTCAAAAACTTAGAATTTACTGAAAAACCCGCATTACACGAAATGCACAGTGTAGTACATAGTATATGAGTGAGTTGCACTGAAAAACTTAGAATATAAGAAACGCACAGTGTAGTACATAGTATATGAGTGAGTTGCACTGAAAAACTTAGAATATAAGAAATGCATGGTGTAGTACATAGTATATGAGTGAGTTGCACTGAAAAACTTAGAATATAAGAAACGCACAGTGTAGTACATAGTATATGAGTGAGTTGCACTGAAAAACTTAGAATATAAGAAACGCACAGTGTAGTACATAGTATATGAGTGAGTTGCACTGAAAAACTTAGAATATAAGAAACGCACAGTGTAGTACATAGTATATGAGAGAGTTGCACTCAAAAACTTAGAATATAAGAAACGCACAGTGTAGTACATAGTATATGAGTGAGTTGCACTGAAAAACTTAGAATTTACTGAAAAACCCGCATTACACGAAATGCACAGTGTAGTACATAGTATATGAGTGAGTTGCACTGAAAAACTTAGAATATAAGAAACGCACAGTGTAGTACATAGTATATGAGTGAGTTGCACTGAAAAACTTAGAATATAAGAAACGCACAGTGTAGTACATAGTATATGAGAGAGTTGCACTCAAAAACTTAGAATATAAGAAACGCACAGTGTAGTACATAGTATATGAGTGAGTTGCACTGAAAAACTTAGAATTTACTGAAAAACCCGCATTACACGAAATGCACAGTGTAGTACATAGTATATGAGTGAGTTGCACTGAAAAACTTAGAATATAAGAAACGCACAGTGTAGTACATAGTATATGAGTGAGTTGCACTGAAAAACTTAGAATATAAGAAACGCACAGTGTAGTACATAGTATATGAGTGAGTTGCACTGAAAAACTTAGAATATAAGAAACGCACAGTGTAGTACATAGTATATGAGTGAGTTCCACTGAAAAACTTAGAATATAAGAAACGCACAGTGTAGTACATAGTATATGAGTGAGTTGCACTGAAAAACTTAGAATATAAGAAACGCACAGTGTAGTACATAGTATATGAGTGAGTTGCACTGAAAAACTTAGAATATAAGAAACGCACAGTGTAGTACATAGTATATGAGTGAGTTGCACTGAAAAACTTAGAATATAAGAAACGCACAGTGTAGTACATAGTATATGAGTGAGTTGCACTGAAAAACTTAGAATATAAGAAACGCACAGTGTAGTACATAGTATATGAGTGAGTTGCACTGAAAAACTTAGAATATAAGAAACGCACAGTGTAGTACATAGTATATGAGTGAGTTGCACTGAAAAACTTAGAATATAAGAAACGCACAGTGTAGTACATAGTATATGAGTGAGTTGCACTCAAAAACTTAGAATTTACTGAAAAACCCGCATTACACGAAATGCACAGTGTAGTACATAGTATACGAGTGAGTTGCACTGAAAAACTTAGAATATAAGAAACGCACAGTGTAGTACATAGTATATGAGTGAGTTGCACTGAAAAACTTAGAATATAAGAAACGCACAGTGTAGTACATAGTATATGAGTGAGTTGCACTGAAAAACTTAGAATATAAGAAACGCACAGTGTAGTACATAGTATATGAGTGAGTTGCACTGAAAAACTTAGAATATAAGAAACGCACAGTGTAGTACATAGTATATGAGTGAGTTGCACTGAAAAACTTAGAATATAAGAAACGCACAGTGTAGTACATAGTATATGAGTGAGTTACACTGAAAAACTTAGAATTTACTGAAAAACCCGCATTACACGAAATGCACAGTGTATTACATAGTATATGAGTGAGTTGCACTGAAAAACTTAGAATATAAGAGACGCACAGTGTAGTACATAGTATATGAGTGAGTTGCACTGAAAAAGTTAGAATATAAGAAACGCACAGTGTAGTACATAGTATATGAGTGAGTTGCACTGAAAAACTTAGAATATAAGAAACGCACAGTGTAGTACATCGTATATGAGTGAGTTGCACTGAAAAACTTAGAATATAAGAAACGCACATTGTAGTACATAGTATATGAGTGAGTTGCACTGAAAAACTTAGAATATAAGAAACGCACAGTGTAGTACATAGTATATGAGTGAGTTGCACTGAAAAACTTAGAATATAAGAAACGCACAGTGTAGTACATAGTATATGAGTGAGTTGCACTGAAAAACTTAGAATATAAGAAACGCACAGTGTAGTACATAGTATATGAGTGAGTTGCACTGAAAAACTTAGAATATAAGAAACGCACAGTGTAGTACATAGTATATGAGTGAGTTGCACTGAAAAACTTAGAATATAAGAAACGCACAGTGTAGTACATAGTATATGAATGAGTTGCACTGAAAAACTTAGAATATAAGAAACGCACAGTGTAGTACATAGTATATGAGTGAGTTGCACTGAAAAACTTAGAATATAAGAAACGCACAGTGTAGTACATAGTATATGAGTGAGTTGCACTGAAAAACTTAGAATTTACTGAAAAACCCGCATTACACGAAATGCACAGTGTAGTACATAGTATATGAGTGAGTTGCACTGAAAAACTTAGAATATAAGAAACGCACAGTGTAGTACATAGTATATGAGTGAGTTGCACTGAAAAACTTAGAATATAAGAAACGCACAGTGTAGTACATAGTATATGAGTGAGTTGCACTGAAAAACTTAGAATATAAGAAATGCACAGTGTAGTACATAGTATATGAGTGAGTTGCACTGAAAAACTTAGAATATAAGAAACGCACAGTGTAGTACATAGTATATGAGTGAGTTGCACTGAAAAACTTAGAATATAAGAAACGCACAGTGTAGTACATAGTATATGAGTGAGTTGCACTGAAAAACTTAGAATATAAGAAACGCACAGTGTAGTACATCGTATATGAGTGAGTTGCACTGAAAAACTTAGAATATAAGAAACGCACAGTGTAGTACATAGTATATGAGTGAGTTGCACTGAAAAACTTAGAATATAAGAAACGCACAGTGTAGTACATAGTATATGAGTGAGTTGCACTGAAAAACTTAGAATATAAGAAACGCACAGTGTAGTACATAGTATATGAGTGAGTTGCACTGAAAAACTTAGAATATAAGAAACGCACAGTGTAGTACATAGTATATGAGTGAGTTGCACTGAAAAACTTAGAATATAAGAAACGCACAGTGTAGTACATAGTATATGAGTGAGTTCCACTGAAAAACTTAGAATATAAGAAACGCACAGTGTAGTACATAGTATATGAGTGAGTTGCACTGAAAAACTTAGAATATAAGAAACGCACAGTGTAGTACATAGTATATGAGTGAGTTGCACTGAAAAACTTAGAATATAAGAAACGCACAGTGTAGTACATAGTATATGAGTGAGTTGCACTGAAAAACTTAGAATATAAGAAACGCACAGTGTAGTACATAGTATATGAGTGAGTTGCACTGAAAAACTTAGAATATAAGAAACGCACAGTGTAGTACATAGTATATGAGTGAGTTGCACTGAAAAACTTAGAATATAAGAAACGCACAGTGTAGTACATAGTATATGAGTGAGTTGCACTCAAAAACTTAGAATATAAGAAACGCACAGTGTAGTACATAGTATATGAGTGAGTTGCACTCAAAAACTTAGAATTTACTGAAAAACCCGCATTACACGAAATGCACAGTGTAGTACATAGTATACGAGTGAGTTGCACTGAAAAACATAGAATATAAGAAACGCACAGTGTAGTACATAGTATATGAGTGAGTTGCACTGAAAAACTTAGAATATAAGAAACGCACAGTGTAGTACATAGTATATGAGTGAGTTGCACTGAAAAACTTAGAATATAAGAAACGCACAGTGTAGTACATAGTATATGAGTGAGTTGCACTGAAAAACTTAGAATATAAGAAACGCACAGTGTAGTACATAGTATATGAGTGAGTTGCACTGAAAAACTTAGAATATAAGAAACGCACAGTGTAGTACATAGTATATGAGTGAGTTACACTGAAAAACTTAGAATTTACTGAAAAACCCGCATTACACGAAATGCACAGTGTATTACATAGTATATGAGTGAGTTGCACTGAAAAACTTAGAATATAAGAGACGCACAGTGTAGTACATAGTATATGAGTGAGTTGCACTGAAAAAGTTAGAATATAAGAAACGCACAGTGTAGTACATAGTATATGAGTGAGTTGCACTGAAAAACTTAGAATATAAGAAACGCACAGTGTAGTACATCGTATATGAGTGAGTTGCACTGAAAAACTTAGAATATAAGAAACGCACATTGTAGTACATAGTATATGAGTGAGTTGCACTGAAAAACTTAGAATATAAGAAACGCACAGTGTAGTACATAGTATATGAGTGAGTTGCACTGAAAAACTTAGAATATAAGAAACGCACAGTGTAGTACATAGTATATGAGTGAGTTGCACTGAAAAACTTAGAATATAAGAAACGCACAGTGTAGTACATAGTATATGAGTGAGTTGCACTGAAAAACTTAGAATATAAGAAACGCACAGTGTAGTACATAGTATATGAGTGAGTTGCACTGAAAAACTTAGAATATAAGAAACGCACAGTGTAGTACATAGTATATGAATGAGTTGCACTGAAAAACTTAGAATATAAGAAACGCACAGTGTAGTACATAGTATATGAGTGAGTTGCACTGAAAAACTTAGAATATAAGAAACGCACAGTGTAGTACATAGTATATGAGTGAGTTGCACTGAAAAACTTAGAATTTACTGAAAAACCCGCATTACACGAAATGCACAGTGTAGTACATAGTATATGAGTGAGTTGCACTGAAAAACTTAGAATATAAGAAACGCACAGTGTAGTACATAGTATATGAGTGAGTTGCACTGAAAAACTTAGAATATAAGAAACGCACAGTGTAGTACATAGTATATGAGTGAGTTGCACTGAAAAACTTAGAATATAAGAAATGCACAGTGTAGTACATAGTATATGAGTGAGTTGCACTGAAAAACTTAGAATATAAGAAACGCACAGTGTAGTACATAGTATATGAGTGAGTTGCACTGAAAAACTTAGAATATAAGAAACGCACAGTGTAGTACATAGTATATGAGTGAGTTGCACTGAAAAACTTAGAATATAAGAAACGCACAGTGTAGTACATCGTATATGAGTGAGTTGCACTGAAAAACTTAGAATATAAGAAACGCACAGTGTAGTACATAGTATATGAGTGAGTTGCACTGAAAAACTTAGAATATAAGAAACGCACAGTGTAGTACATAGTATATGAGTGAGTTGCACTGAAAAACTTAGAATATAAGAAACGCACAGTGTAGTACATAGTATATGAGTGAGTTGCACTCAAAAACTTAGAATATAAGAAACGCACAGTGTAGTACATAGTATATGAGTGAGTTGCACTGAAAAACTTAGAATATAAGAAACGCACAGTGTAGTACATATTATATGAGTGAGTTGCACTGAAAAACTTAGAATATAAGAAACGCACAGTGTAGTACATAGTATATGAATGAGTTGCACTGAAAAACTTAGAATATAAGAAACGCACAGTGTAGTACATAGTATATGAGTGAGTTGCACTGAAAAACTTAGAATATAAGAAACGCACAGTGTAGTACATAGTATATGAGTGAGTTGCACTGAAAAACTTAGAATTTACTGAAAAACCCGCATTACACGAAATGCACAGTGTAGTACATAGTATATGAGTGAGTTGCACTGAAAAACTTAGAATATAAGAAACGCACAGTGTAGTACATAGTATATGAGTGAGTTGCACTGAAAAACTTAGAATATAAGAAACGCACAGTGTAGTACATAGTATATGAGTGAGTTGCACTGAAAAACTTAGAATATAAGAAATGCACAGTGTAGTACATAGTATATGAGTGAGTTGCACTGAAAAACTTAGAATATAAGAAACGCACAGTGTAGTACATAGTATATGAGTGATTTGCACTGAAAAACTTAGAATATAAGAAACGCACAGTGTAGTACATAGTATATGAGTGAGTTGCACTGAAAAACTTAGAATATAAGAAACGCACAGTGTAGTACATAGTATATGAGTGAGTTGCACTCAAAAACTTAGAATATAAGAAACGCACAGTGTAGTACATAGTATATGAGTGAGTTGCACTGAAAAACTTAGAATTTACTGAAAAACCCGCATTACACGAAATGCACAGTGTAGTACATAGTATATGAGTGAGTTGCACTGAAAAACTTAGAATATAAGAAACGCACAGTGTAGTACATAGTATATGAGTGAGTTGCACTGAAAAACTTAGAATATAAGAAACGCAAAGTGTAGTACATAGTATATGAGTGAGTTGCACTGAAAAACTTAGAATATAAGAAACGCACATTGTAGTACATAGTATATGAGTGAGTTGCACTGAAAAACTTAGAATATAAGAAACGCACAGTGTAGTACATAGTATATGAGTGAGTTGCACTGAAAAACTTAGAATATAAGAAACGCACAGTGTAGTACATAGTATATGAGTGAGTTGCACTGAAAAACTTAGAATATAAGAAACGCACAGTGTAGTACATAGTATATGAGTGAGTTGCACTGAAAAACTTAGAATATAAGAAACGCACAGTGTATACATAGTATATGAGTGAGTTGCACTGAAAAACTTAGAATATAAGAAACGCACAGTGTAGTACATAGTATATGAGTGAGTTGCACTGAAAAACGTAGAATATAAGAAACGCACAGTGTAGTACATAGTATATGAATGAGTTGCACTGAAAAACTTAGAATATAAGAAACGCACAGTGTAGTACATAGTATATGAGTGAGTGGCACTGAAAAACTTAGAATATAAGAAACGCACAGTGTAGTACATAGTATATGAGTGAGTTGCACTGAAAAAATTAGAATTTACTGAAAAACCTGCATTACACGAAATGCACAGTGTAGTACATAGTATATGAGTGAGTTGCACTGAAAAACTTAGAATATAAGAAACGCACAGTGTAGTACATAGTATATGAGTGAGTTGCACTGAAAAACTTAGAATATAAGAAACGCACAGTGTAGTACATAGTATATGAGTGAGTTGCACTGAAAAACTTAGAATATAAGAAACGCACAGTGTAGTACATAGTATATGAGTGAGTTGCACTAGAAAACTTAGAATATAAGAAACGCACAGTGTAGTACATAGTATATGAGTGAGTTGCACTGAAAAACTTAGAATATAAGAAACGCACAGTGTAGTACATAGTATATGAGTGAGTTGCACTCAAAAACTTAGAATTTACTGAAAAACCCGCATTACACGAAATGCACAGTGTAGTACATAGTATATGAGTGAGTTGCACTGAAAAACTTAGAATATAAGAAATGCACAGTGTAGTACATAGTATATGAGTGAGTTGCACTGAAAAACTTAGAATATAAGAAACGCACAGTGTAGTACATAGTATATGAGTGAGTTGCACTGAAAAACTTAGAATATAAGAAACGCACAGTGTAGTACATAGTATATGAGTGAGTTGCACTGAAAAACTTAGAATATAAGAAACGCACAGTATAGTACATAGTATATGAGTGAGTTGCACTGAAAAACTTAGAATATAAGAAACGCACAGTGTAGTACATAGTATATGAGTGAGTTGCACTGAAAAACTTAGAATTTACTGAAAAACCCGCATTACACGAAATGCACAGTGTAGTACATAGTATATGAGTGAGTTGCACTGAAAAACTTAGAATATAAGAAACGCACAGTGTAGTACATAGTATATGAGTGAGTTGCACTGAAAAACTTAGAATATAAGAAACGCATAGTGTAGTACATAGTATATGAGTGAGTTGCACTGAAAAACTTAGAATATAAGAAACGCACAGTGTAGTACATAGTATATGAGTGAGTTGCACTGAAAAACTTAGAATATAAGAAACGCTCAGTGTAGTAAATAGTATATGAGTGAGTTGCACTGAAAAACTTAGAATTTAAGAAACGGACAGTGTAGTACATAGTATATGAGTGAGTTGCACTGAAAAACTTAGAATATAAGAAACGCACAGTGTAGTACATAGTATATGAGTGAGTTGCACTGAAAAACTTAGAATATAAGAAACGCACAGTGTAGTACATAGTATATGAGTGAGTTGCACTGAAAAACTTAGAATATAAGAAACGCACAGTGTAGTACATAGTATATGAGTGAGTTGCACTGAAAAACTTAGAATATAAGAAACGCACAGTGTATACATAGTATATGAGTGAGTTGCACTGAAAAACTTAGAATATAAGAAACGCACAGTGTAGTACATAGTATATGAGTGAGTTGCACTGAAAAACTTAGAATATAAGAAACGCACAGTGTAGTACATAGTATATGAATGAGTTGCACTGAAAAACTTAGAATATAAGAAACGCACAGTGTAGTACATAGTATATGAGTGAGTGGCACTGAAAAACTTAGAATATAAGAAACGCACAGTGTAGTACATAGTATATGAGTGAGTTGCACTGAAAAACTTAGAATTTACTGAAAAACCTGCATTACACGAAATGCACAGTGTAGTACATAGTATATGAGTGAGTTGCACTGAAAAACTTAGAATATAAGAAACGCACAGTGTAGTACATAGTATATGAGTGAGTTGCACTGAAAAACTTAGAATATAAGAAACGCACAGTGTAGTACATAGTATATGAGTGAGTTGCACTGAAAAACTTAGAATATAAGAAACGCACAGTGTAGTACATAGTATATGAGTGAGTTGCACTAGAAAACTTAGAATATAAGAAACGCACAGTGTAGTACATAGTATATGAGTGAGTTGCACTGAAAAACTTAGAATATAAGAAACGCACAGTGTAGTACATAGTATATGAGTGAGTTGCACTCAAAAACTTAGAATTTACTGAAAAACCCGCATTACACGAAATGCACAGTGTAGTACATAGTATATGAGTGAGTTGCACTGAAAAACTTAGAATATAAGAAACGCACAGTGTAGTACATAGTATATGAGTGAGTTGCACTGAAAAACTTAGAATATAAGAAACGCACAGTGTAGTACATAGTATATGAGTGAGTTGCACTGAAAAACTTAGAATATAAGAAATGCACAGTGTAGTACATAGTATATGAGTGAGTTGCACTGAAAAACTTAGAATATAAGAAACGCACAGTGTAGTACATAGTATATGAGTGAGTTGCACTGAAAAACTTAGAATATAAGAAACGCACAGTGTAGTACATAGTATATGAGTGAGTTGCACTGAAAAACTTAGAATATAAGAAACGCACAGTGTAGTACATAGTATATGAGAGAGTTGCACTCAAAAACTTAGAATATAAGAAACGCACAGTGTAGTACATAGTATATGAGTGAGTTGAACTGAAAAACTTAGAATTTACTGAAAAACCCGCATTACACGAAATGCACAGTGTAGTACATAGTATATGAGTGAGTTGCACTGAAAAACTTAGAATATAAGAAACGCACAGTGTAGTACATAGTATATGAGTGAGTTGCACTGAAAAACTTAGAATATAAGAAACGCACAGTGTAGTACATAGTATATGAGTGAGTTGCACTGAAAAACTTAGAATATAAGAAACGCACAGTGTAGTACATAGTATATGAGTGAGTTCCACTGAAAAACTTAGAATATAAGAAACGCACAGTGTAGTACATAGTATATGAGTGAGTTGCACTGAAAAACTTAGAATATAAGAAACGCACAGTGTAGTACATAGTATATGAGTGAGTTGCACTGAAAAACTTAGAATATAAGAAACGCACAGTGTAGTACATAGTATATGAGTGAGTTGCACTGAAAAACTTAGAATATAAGAAACGCACAGTGTAGTACATAGTATATGAGTGAGTTGCACTGAAAAACTTAGAATATAAGAAACGCACAGTGTAGTACATAGTATATGAGTGAGTTGCACTGAAAAACTTAGAATATAAGAAACGCACAGTGTAGTACATAGTATATGAGTGAGTTGCACTGAAAAACTTAGAATATAAGAAACGCACAGTGTAGTACATAGTATATGAGTGAGTTGCACTGAAAAACTTAGAATATAAGAAACGCACAGTGTAGTACATAGTATATGAGTGAGTTGCACTGAAAAACTTAGAATTTACTGAAAAACCCGCATTACACGAAATGCACAGTGTAGTACATAGTATATGAGTGAGTTGCACTGAAAAACATAGAATATAAGAAACGCACAGTGTAGTACATAGTATATGAGTGAGTTGCACTGAAAAACTTAGAATATAAGAAACGCACAGTGTAGTACATAGTATATGAGTGAGTTGCACTGAAAAACTTAGAATATAAGAAACGCACAGTGTAGTACATAGTATATGAGTGAGTTGCACTGAAAAACTTAGAATATAAGAAACGCACAGTGTAGTACATAGTATATGAGTGAGTTGCACTGAAAAACTTAGAATATAAGAAACGCACAGTGTAGTACATAGTATATGAGTGAGTTACACTGAAAAACTTAGAATTTACTGAAAAACCCGCATTACACGAAATGCACAGTGTATTACATAGTATATGAGTGAGTTGCACTGAAAAACTTAGAATATAAGAGACGCACAGTGTAGTACATAGTATATGAGTGAGTTGCACTGAAAAAGTTAGAATATAAGAAACGCACAGTGTAGTACATAGTATATGAGTGAGTTGCACTGAAAAACTTAGAATATAAGAAACGCACAGTGTAGTACATCGTATATGAGTGAGTTGCACTGAAAAACTTAGAATATAAGAAACGCACATTGTAGTACATAGTATATGAGTGAGTTGCACTGAAAAACTTAGAATATAAGAAACGCACAGTGTAGTACATAGTATATGAGTGAGTTGCACTGAAAAACTTAGAATATAAGAAACGCACAGTGTAGTACATAGTATATGAGTGAGTTGCACTGAAAAACTTAGAATATAAGAAACGCACAGTGTAGTACATAGTATATGAGTGAGTTGCACTGAAAAACTTAGAATATAAGAAACGCACAGTGTAGTACATAGTATATGAGTGAGTTGCACTGAAAAACTTAGAATATAAGAAACGCACAGTGTAGTACATAGTATATGAATGAGTTGCACTGAAAAACTTAGAATATAAGAAACGCACAGTGTAGTACATAGTATATGAGTGAGTTGCACTGAAAAACTTAGAATATAAGAAACGCACAGTGTAGTACATAGTATATGAGTGAGTTGCACTGAAAAACTTAGAATTTACTGAAAAACCCGCATTACACGAAATGCACAGTGTAGTACATAGTATATGAGTGAGTTGCACTGAAAAACTTAGAATATAAGAAACGCACAGTGTAGTACATAGTATATGAGTGAGTTGCACTGAAAAACTTAGAATATAAGAAACGCACAGTGTAGTACATAGTATATGAGTGAGTTGCACTGAAAAACTTAGAATATAAGAAATGCACAGTGTAGTACATAGTATATGAGTGAGTTGCACTGAAAAACTTAGAATATAAGAAACGCACAGTGTAGTACATAGTATATGAGTGAGTTGCACTGAAAAACTTAGAATATAAGAAACGCACAGTGTAGTACATAGTATATGAGTGAGTTGCACTGAAAAACTTAGAATATAAGAAACGCACAGTGTAGTACATAGTATATGAGTGAGTTGCACTCAAAAACTTAGAATATAAGAAACGCACAGTGTAGTACATAGTATATGAGTGAGTTGCACTGAAAAACTTAGAATTTACTGAAAAACCCGCATTACACGAAATGCACAGTGTAGTACATAGTATATGAGTGAGTTGCACTGAAAAACTTAGAATATAAGAAACGCACAGTGTAGTACATAGTATATGAGTGAGTTGCACTGAAAAACTTAGAATATAAGAAACGCAAAGTGTAGTACATAGTATATGAGTGAGTTGCACTGAAAAACTTAGAATATAAGAAACGCACAGTGTAGTACATAGTATATGAGTGAGTTGCACTGAAAAACTTAGAATATAAGAAACGCACAGTGTAGTACATAGTATATGAGTGAGTTGCACTGAAAAACTTAGAATATAAGAAACGCACAGTGTAGTACATAGTATATGAGTGAGTTGCACTGAAAAACTTAGAATTTACTGAAAAACCCGCATTACACGAAATGCACAGTGTAGTACATAGTATATGAGTGAGTTGCACTGAAAAACTTAGAATATAAGAAACGCACAGTGTAGTACATAGTATATGAGTGAGTTGCACTGAAAAACTTAGAATATAAGAAACGCACAGTGTAGTACATAGTATATGAGTGAGTTGCACTGAAAAACTTAGAATATAAGAAACGCACAGTGTATTACATAGTATATGAGTGAGTTGCACTAGAAAACTTAGAATATAAGAAACGCACAGTGTAGTACATAGTATATGAGTGAGTTGCACTGAAAAACTTAGAATATAAGAAACGCACAGTGTAGTACATAGTATATGAGTGAGTTGCACTGAAAAACTTAGAATATAAGAAACGCACAGTGTATACATAGTATATGAGTGAGTTGCACTGAAAAACTTAGAATATAAGAAACGCACAGTGTAGTACATAGTATATGAGTGAGTTGCACTGAAAAACTTAGAATATAAGAAACGCACAGTGTAGTACATAGTATATGAATGAGTTGCACTGAAAAACTTAGAATATAAGAAACGCACAGTGTAGTACATAGTATATGAGTGAGTGGCACTGAAAAACTTAGAATATAAGAAACGCACAGTGTAGTACATAGTATATGAGTGAGTTGCACTGAAAAACTTAGAATTTACTGAAAAACCTGCATTACACGAAATGCACAGTGTAGTACATAGTATATGAGTGAGTTGCACTGAAAAACTTAGAATATAAGAAACGCACAGTGTAGTACATAGTATATGAGTGAGTTGCACTGAAAAACTTAGAATATAAGAAACGCACAGTGTAGTACATAGTATATGAGTGAGTTGCACTGAAAAACTTAGAATATAAGAAACGCACAGTGTAGTACATAGTATATGAGTGAGTTGCACTAGAAAACTTAGAATATAAGAAACGCACAGTGTAGTACATAGTATATGAGTGAGTTGCACTGAAAAACTTAGAATATAAGAAACGCACAGTGTAGTACATAGTATATGAGTGAGTTGCACTCAAAAACTTAGAATTTACTGAAAAACCCGCATTACACGAAATGCACAGTGTAGTACATAGTATATGAGTGAGTTGCACTGAAAAACTTAGAATATAAGAAACGCACAGTGTAGTACATAGTATATGAGTGAGTTGCACTGAAAAACTTAGAATATAAGAAACGCACAGTGTAGTACATAGTATATGAGTGAGTTGCACTGAAAAACTTAGAATATAAGAAATGCACAGTGTAGTACATAGTATATGAGTGAGTTGCACTGAAAAACTTAGAATATAAGAAACGCACAGTGTAGTACATAGTATATGAGTGAGTTGCACTGAAAAACTTAGAATATAAGAAACGCACAGTGTAGTACATAGTATATGAGTGAGTTGCACTGAAAAACTTAGAATATAAGAAACGCACAGTGTAGTACATAGTATATGAGAGAGTTGCACTCAAAAACTTAGAATATAAGAAACGCACAGTGTAGTACATAGTATATGAGTGAGTTGAACTGAAAAACTTAGAATTTACTGAAAAACCCGCATTACACGAAATGCACAGTGTAGTACATAGTATATGAGTGAGTTGCACTGAAAAACTTAGAATATAAGAAACGCACAGTGTAGTACATAGTATATGAGTGAGTTGCACTGAAAAACTTAGAATATAAGAAACGCACAGTGTAGTACATAGTATATGAGTGAGTTGCACTGAAAAACTTAGAATATAAGAAACGCACAGTGTAGTACATAGTATATGAGTGAGTTCCACTGAAAAACTTAGAATATAAGAAACGCACAGTGTAGTACATAGTATATGAGTGAGTTGCACTGAAAAACTTAGAATATAAGAAACGCACAGTGTAGTACATAGTATATGAGTGAGTTGCACTGAAAAACTTAGAATATAAGAAACGCACAGTGTAGTACATAGTATATGAGTGAGTTGCACTGAAAAACTTAGAATATAAGAAACGCACAGTGTAGTACATAGTATATGAGTGAGTTGCACTGAAAAACTTAGAATATAAGAAACGCACAGTGTAGTACATAGTATATGAGTGAGTTGCACTGAAAAACTTAGAATATAAGAAACGCACAGTGTAGTACATAGTATATGAGTGAGTTGCACTGAAAAACTTAGAATATAAGAAACGCACAGTGTAGTACATAGTATATGAGTGAGTTGCACTGAAAAACTTAGAATATAAGAAACGCACAGTGTAGTACATAGTATATGAGTGAGTTGCACTGAAAAACTTAGAATTTACTGAAAAACCGGCATTACACGAAATGCACAGTGTAGTACATAGTATATGAGTGAGTTGCACTGAAAAACATAGAATATAAGAAACGCACAGTGTAGTACATAGTATATGAGTGAGTTGCACTGAAAAACTTAGAATATAAGAAACGCACAGTGTAGTACATAGTATATGAGTGAGTTGCACTGAAAAACTTAGAATATAAGAAACGCACAGTGTAGTACATAGTATATGAGTGAGTTGCACTGAAAAACTTAGAATATAAGAAACGCACAGTGTAGTACATAGTATATGAGTGAGTTGCACTGAAAAACTTAGAATATAAGAAACGCACAGTGTAGTACATAGTATATGAGTGAGTTACACTGAAAAACTTAGAATTTACTGAAAAACCCGCATTACACGAAATGCACAGTGTATTACATAGTATATGAGTGAGTTGCACTGAAAAACTTAGAATATAAGAGACGCACAGTGTAGTACATAGTATATGAGTGAGTTGCACTGAAAAAGTTAGAATATAAGAAACGCACAGTGTAGTACATAGTATATGAGTGAGTTGCACTGAAAAACTTAGAATATAAGAAACGCACAGTGTAGTACATCGTATATGAGTGAGTTGCACTGAAAAACTTAGAATATAAGAAACGCACATTGTAGTACATAGTATATGAGTGAGTTGCACTGAAAAACTTAGAATATAAGAAACGCACAGTGTAGTACATAGTATATGAGTGAGTTGCACTGAAAAACTTAGAATATAAGAAACGCACAGTGTAGTACATAGTATATGAGTGAGTTGCACTGAAAAACTTAGAATATAAGAAACGCACAGTGTAGTACATAGTATATGAGTGAGTTGCACTGAAAAACTTAGAATATAAGAAACGCACAGTGTAGTACATAGTATATGAGTGAGTTGCACTGAAAAACTTAGAATATAAGAAACGCACAGTGTAGTACATAGTATATGAATGAGTTGCACTGAAAAACTTAGAATATAAGAAACGCACAGTGTAGTACATAGTATATGAGTGAGTTGCACTGAAAAACTTAGAATATAAGAAACGCACAGTGTAGTACATAGTATATGAGTGAGTTGCACTGAAAAACTTAGAATTTACTGAAAAACCCGCATTACACGAAATGCACAGTGTAGTACATAGTATATGAGTGAGTTGCACTGAAAAACTTAGAATATAAGAAACGCACAGTGTAGTACATAGTATATGAGTGAGTTGCACTGAAAAACTTAGAATATAAGAAACGCACAGTGTAGTACATAGTATATGAGTGAGTTGCACTGAAAAACTTAGAATATAAGAAATGCACAGTGTAGTACATAGTATATGAGTGAGTTGCACTGAAAAACTTAGAATATAAGAAACGCACAGTGTAGTACATAGTATATGAGTGAGTTGCACTGAAAAACTTAGAATATAAGAAACGCACAGTGTAGTACATAGTATATGAGTGAGTTGCACTGAAAAACTTAGAATATAAGAAACGCACAGTGTAGTACATAGTATATGAGTGAGTTGCACTCAAAAACTTAGAATATAAGAAACGCACAGTGTAGTACATAGTATATGAGTGAGTTGCACTGAAAAACTTAGAATTTACTGAAAAACCCGCATTACACGAAATGCACAGTGTAGTACATAGTATATGAGTGAGTTGCACTGAAAAACTTAGAATATAAGAAACGCACAGTGTAGTACATAGTATATGAGTGAGTTGCACTGAAAAACTTAGAATATAAGAAACGCAAAGTGTAGTACATAGTATATGAGTGAGTTGCACTGAAAAACTTAGAATATAAGAAACGCACAGTGTAGTACATCGTATATGAGTGAGTTGCACTGAAAAACTTAGAATATAAGAAACGCACATTGTAGTACATAGTATATGAGTGAGTTGCACTGAAAAACTTAAGAATATAAGAAACGCACAGTGTAGTACATAGTATATGAGTGAGTTGCACTGAAAAACTTAGAATATAAGAAACGCACAGTGTAGTACATAGTATATGAGTGAGTTGCACTGAAAAACTTAGAATATAAGAAACGCACAGTGTAGTACATAGTATATGAGTGAGTTGCACTGAAAAACTTAGAATATAAGAAACGCACAGTGTATACATAGTATATGAGTGAGTTGCACTGAAAAACTTAGAATATAAGAAACGCACAGTGTAGTACATAGTATATGAGTGAGTTGCACTGAAAAACTTAGAATATAAGAAACGCACAGTGTAGTACATAGTATATGAATGAGTTGCACTGAAAAACTTAGAATATAAGAAACGCACAGTGTAGTACATAGTATATGAGTGAGTGGCACTGAAAAACTTAGAATATAAGAAACGCACAGTGTAGTACATAGTATATGAGTGAGTTGCACTGAAAAACTTAGAATTTACTGAAAAACCTGCATTACACGAAATGCACAGTGTAGTACATAGTATATGAGTGAGTTGCACTGAAAAACTTAGAATATAAGAAACGCACAGTGTAGTACATAGTATATGAGTGAGTTGCACTGAAAAACTTAGAATATAAGAAACGCACAGTGTAGTACATAGTATATGAGTGAGTTGCACTGAAAAACTTAGAATATAAGAAACGCACAGTGTAGTACATAGTATATGAGTGAGTTGCACTAGAAAACTTAGAATATAAGAAACGCACAGTGTAGTACATAGTATATGAGTGAGTTGCACTGAAAAACTTAGAATATAAGAAACGCACAGTGTAGTACATAGTATATGAGTGAGTTGCACTCAAAAACTTAGAATTTACTGAAAAACCCGCATTACACGAAATGCACAGTGTAGTACATAGTATATGAGTGAGTTGCACTGAAAAACTTAGAATATAAGAAACGCACAGTGTAGTACATAGTATATGAGTGAGTTGCACTGAAAAACTTAGAATATAAGAAACGCACAGTGTAGTACATAGTATATGAGTGAGTTGCACTGAAAAACTTAGAATATAAGAAACGCACAGTGTAGTACATAGTATATGAGTGAGTTGCACTGAAAAACTTAGAATATAAGAAACGCACAGTATAGTACATAGTATATGAGTGAGTTGCACTGAAAAACTTAGAATATAAGAAACGCACAGTGTAGTACATAGTATATGAGTGAGTTGCACTGAAAAACTTAGAATTTACTGAAAAACCCGCATTACACGAAATGCACAGTGTAGTACATAGTATATGAGTGAGTTGCACTGAAAAACTTAGAATATAAGAAACGCACAGTGTAGTACATAGTATATGAGTGAGTTGCACTGAAAAACTTAGAATATAAGAAACGCATAGTGTAGTACATAGTATATGAGTGAGTTGCACTGAAAAACTTAGAATATAAGAAACGCACAGTGTAGTACATAGTATATGAGTGAGTTGCACTGAAAAACTTAGAATATAAGAAACGGTCAGTGTAGTAAATAGTATATGAGTGAGTTGCACTGAAAAACTTAGAATTTAAGAAACGGACAGTGTAGTACATAGTATATGAGTGAGTTGCACTGAAAAACTTAGAATATAAGAAACGCACAGTGTAGTACATAGTATATGAGTGAGTTGCACTGAAAAACTTAGAATATAAGAAACGCACAGTGTAGTACATACTATATGAGTGAGTTGCACTGAAAAACTTAGAATATAAGAAACGCACAGTGTAGTACATAGTATATGAGTGAGTTGCACTGAAAAACTTAGAATATAAGAAACGCACAGTGTATACATAGTATATGAGTGAGTTGCACTGAAAAACATAGAATATAAGAAACGCACAGTGTAGTACATAGTATATGAGTGAGTTGCACTGAAAAACTTAGAATATAAGAAACGCACAGTGTAGTACATAGTATATGAATGAGTTGCACTGAAAAACTTAGAATATAAGAAACGCACAGTGTAGTACATAGTATATGAGTGAGTTGCACTGAAAAACTTAGAATATAAGAAACGCACAGTGTAGTACATAGTATATGAGTGAGTTGCACTGAAAAACTTAGAATTTACTGAAAAACCTGCATTACACGAAATGCACAGTGTAGTACATAGTATATGAGTGAGTTGCACTGAAAAACTTAGAATATAAGAAACGCACAGTGTAGTACATAGTATATGAGTGAGTTGCACTGAAAAACTTAGAATATAAGAAACGCACAGTGTAGTACATAGTATATGAGTGAGTTGCACTGAAAAACTTAGAATATAAGAAACGCACAGTGTAGTACATAGTATATGAGTGAGTTGCACTAGAAAACTTAGAATATAAGAAACGCACAGTGTAGTACATAGTATATGAGTGAGTTGCACTGAAAAACTTAGAATATAAGAAACGCACAGTGTAGTACATAGTATATGAGTGAGTTGCACTCAAAAACTTAGAATTTACTGAAAAACCCGCATTACACGAAATGCACAGTGTAGTACACAGTATATGAGTGAGTTGCACTGAAAAACTTAGAATATAAGAAACGCACAGTGTAGTACATAGTATATGAGTGAGTTGCACTGAAAAACTTAGAATATAAGAAACGCACAGTGTAGTATATAGTATATGAGTGAGTTGCACTGAAAAACTTAGAATATAAGAAACGCACAGTGTAGTACATAGTATATGAGTGAGTTGCACTGAAAAACTTAGAATATAAGAAACGCACAGTATAGTACATAGTATATGAGTGAGTTGCACTGAAAAACTTAGAATATAAGAAACGCACAGTGTAGTACATAGTATATGAGTGAGTTGCACTGAAAAACTTAGAATTTACTGAAAAACCCGCATTACACGAAATGCACAGTGTAGTACATAGTATATGAGTGAGTTGCACTGAAAAACTTAGAATATAAGAAACGCACAGTGTAGTACATAGTATATGAGTGAGTTGCACTGAAAAACTTAGAATATAAGAAACGCATAGTGTAGTACATAGTATATGAGTGAGTTGCACTGAAAAACTTAGAATATAAGAAACGCACAGTGTAGTACATAGTATATGAGTGAGTTGCACTGAAAAACTTAGAATATAAGAAACGCTCAGTGTAGTAAATAGTATATGAGTGAGTTGCACTGAAAAACTTAGAATTTAAGAAACGGACAGTGTAGTACATAGTATATGAGTGAGTTGCACTGAAAAACTTAGAATATAAGAAACGCACAGTGTAGTACATAATATATGAGTGAGTTGCACTGAAAAATTTAGAATATAAGAAACGCACAGTGTAGTACATAGTATATGAATGAGTTGCACTGAAAAACTTAGAATATAAGAAACGCACAGTGTAGTACATAGTATATGAGTGAGTTGCACTGAAAAACTTAGAATATAAGAAACGCAAAGTGTAGTACATCATATATGAGTGAGTTGCACTGAAAAACTTAGAATATAAGAAACGCACATTGTAGTACATCGTATATGAGTGAGTTGCACTGAAAAACTTAGAATATAAGAAACGCACATTGTAGTACATAGTATATGAGTGAGTTGCACTGAAAAACTTAGAATATAAGAAACGCACAGTGTAGTACATAGTATATGAGTGAGTTGCACTGAAAAACTTAGAATATAAGAAACGCACAGTGTAGTACATAGTATATGAGTGAGTTGCACTGAAAAACTTAGAATATAAGAAACGCACAGTGTAGTACATAGTATATGAGTGAGTTGCACTGAAAAACTTAGAATTTACTGAAAAACCCGCATTACACGAAATGCACAGTGTAGTACATAGTATATGAGTGAGTTGCACTGAAAAACTTAGAATATAAGAAACGCACAGTGTAGTACATAGTATATGAGTGAGTTGCACTGAAAAACTTAGAATATAAGAAACGCACAGTGTAGTACATAGTATATGAGTGAGTTGCACTGAAAAACTTAGAATATAAGAAACGCACAGTGTATTACATAGTATATGAGTGAGTTGCACTAGAAAACTTAGAATATAAGAAACGCACAGTGTAGTACATAGTATATGAGTGAGTTGCACTGAAAAACTTAGAATATAAGAAACGCACAGTGTAGTACATAGTATATGAGTGAGTTGCACTGAAAAACTTAGAATATAAGAAACGCACAGTGTAGTACATAGTATATGAGTGAGTTGCACTGAAAAACTTAGAATATAAGAAACGCACAGTGTAGTAAATAGTATATGAGTGAGTTGCACTGAAAAACTTAGAATATAAGAAACGCACAGTATAGTACATAGTATATGAGTGAGTTGCACTGAAAAACTTAGAATATAAGAAACGCACAGTGTAGTACATAGTATATGAGTGAGTTGCACTGAAAAACTTAGAATTTACTGAAAAACCCGCATTACACGAAATGCACAGTGTAGTACATAGTATATGAGTGAGTTGCACTGAAAAACTTAGAATATAAGAAACGCACAGTGTAGTACATAGTATATGAGTGAGTTGCACTGAAAAACTTAGAATATAAGAAACGCACAGTGTAGTACATAGTATATGAGTGAGTTGCACTGAAAAACTTAGAATATAAGAAACGCACAGTGTAGTACATAGTATATGAGTGAGTTGCACTGAAAAACTTAGAATATAAGAAACGCTCAGTGTAGTAAATAGTATATGAGTGAGTTGCACTGAAAAACTTAGAATTTAAGAAACGGACAGTGTAGTACATAGTATATGAGTGAGTTGCACTGAAAAACTTAGAATATAAGAAACGCACAGTGTAGTACATAGTATATGAGTGAGTTGCACTGAAAAACTTAGAATATAAGAAACGCACAGTGTAGTACATAGTATATGAATGAGTTGCACTGAAAAACTTAGAATATAAGAAACGCACAGTGTAGTACATAGTATATGAGTGAGTTGCACTGAAAAACTTAGAATATAAGAAACGCAAAGTGTAGTACATCATATATGAGTGAGTTGCACTGAAAAACTTAGAATATAAGAAACGCACATTGTAGTACATCGTATATGAGTGAGTTGCACTGAAAAACTTAGAATATAAGAAATGCACAGTGTAGTACATAGTATATGAGTGAGTTGCACTGAAAAACTTAGAATATAAGAAACGCACAGTGTAGTACATAGTATATGAGTGAGTTGCACTGAAAAACTTAGAATATAAGAAACGCACAGTGTAGTACATAGTATATGAGTGAGTTGCACTGAAAAACTTAGAATATAAGAAACGCACAGTGTAGTACATAGTATATGAGTGAGTTGCACTGAAAAACTTAGAATATAAGAAATGCACAGTGTAGTACATAGTATATGAGTGAGTTGCACTGAAAAACTTAGAATATAAGAAACGCACAGTGTAGTACATAGTATATGAATGAGTTGCACTGAAAAACTTAGAATATAAGAAACGCACAGTGTAGTACATAGTATATGAGTGAGTTGCACTGAAAAACTTAGAATATAAGAAACGCACAGTGTAGTACATAGTATATGAGTGAGTTGCACTGAAAAACTTAGAATTTACTGAAAAACCCGCATTACACGAAATGCACAGTGTAGTACATAGTATATGAGTGAGTTGCACTGAAAAACTTAGAATATAAGAAACGCACAGTGTAGTACATAGTATATGAGTGAGTTGCACTGAAAAACTTAGAATATAAGAAACGCACAGTGTAGTACATAGTATATGAGTGAGTTGCACTGAAAAACTTAGAATATAAGAAACGCACAGTGTAGTACATAGTATATGAGTGAGTTGCACTGAAAAACTTAGAATATAAGAAACGCACAGTGTAGTACATAGTATATGAGTGAGTTGCACTGAAAAACTTAGAATATAAGAAACGCACAGTGTAGTACATAGTATATGAGTGAGTTGCACTGAAAAACTTAGAATATAAGAAACGCACAGTGTAGTACATAGTATATGAGTGAGTTGCACTCAAAAACTTAGAATATAAGAAACGCACAGTGTAGTACATAGTATATGAGTGAGTTGCACTGAAAAACTTAGAATATAAGAAACGCACAGTGTAGTACATAGTATATGAGTGAGTTGCACTGAAAAACTTAGAATATAAGAAACGCACAGTGTAGTACATAGTATATGAGTGAGTTGCCTTGAAAAACTTAGAATATAAGAAACGCACAGTGTAGTACATAGTATATGAGTGAGTTGCACTGAAAAACTTAGAATATAAGAAACGCACAGTGTAGTACATAGTATATGAGTGAGTTGCACTGAAAAACTTAGAATATAAGAAACGCACAGTGTAGTACATAGTATATGAGTGAGTTGCACTGAAAAACTTAGAATATAAGAAACGCACAGTGTAGTACATAGTATATGAGTGAGTTGCACTCAAAAACTTAGAATATAAGAAACGCACAGTGTAGTACATAGTATATGAGTGAGTTGCACTGAAAAACTTAGAATATAAGAAACGCACAGTGTAGTACATAGTATATGAGTGAGTTGCACTGAAAAACTTAGAATATAAGAAACGCACAGTGTAGTACATAGTATATGAGTGAGTTGCCTTGAAAAACTTAGAATATAAGAAACGCACAGTGTAGTACATAGTATATGAGTGAGTTGCACTGAAAAACTTAGAATATAAGAAACGCACAGTGTAGTACATAGTATATGAGTGAGTTGCACTGAAAAACTTAGAATATAAGAAACGCACAGTGTAGTACATAGTATATGAGTGAGTTGCACTCAAAAACTTAGAATATAAGAAACGCACAGTGTAGTACATAGTATATGATTGAGTTGCACTGAAAAACTTAGAATATAAGAAACGCACAGTGTAGTACATAGTATATGAGTGAGTTGCACTGAAAAACTTAGAATATAAGAAACACACAGTGTAGTACATAGTATATGAGTGAGTTGCACTCAAAAACTTAGAATATAAGAAACGCACAGTATAGTACATAGTATATGAATGAGTTGCACTGAAAAACTTAGAATTTACTGAAAAACCCGCATTACACGAAATGCACAGTGTAGTACATAGTATATGAGTGAGTTGCACTGAAAAACTTAGAATATAAGAAACGCACAGTGTAGTACATAGTATATGAGTGAGTTGCACTGAAAAACTTAGAATATAAGAAACGCACAGTGTAGTACATAGTATATGAGTGAGTTGCACTGAAAAACTTAGAATATAAGAAACGCACAGTGTAGTACATAGTATATGAGTGAGTTGCACTGAAAAACTTAGAATATAAGAAACGCACAGTGTAGTACATAGTATATGAGTGAGTTGCACTGAAAAACTTAGAATATAAGAAACGCTCAGTGTAGTACATAGTATATGAGTGAGTTGCACTGAAAAACTTAGAATTTAAGAAACAGACAGTGTAGTACATAGTATATGAGTGAGTTGCACTGAAAAACTTAGAATATAAGAAACGCACAGTGTAGTACATAGTATATGAGTGAGTTGCACTGAAAAACTTAGAATATAAGAAACGCACAGTGTAGTACATAGTATATGAGTGAGTTGCACTGAAAAACTTAGAATATAAGAAACGCACAGTGTAGTACATCGTATATGAGTGAGTTGCACTGAAAAACTTAGAATATAAGAAACGCACAGTGTAGTACATAGTATATGAGTGAGTTGCACTCAAAAACTTAGAATATAAGAAACGCACAGTGTAGTACATAGTATATGAGTGAGTTGCACTCAAAAACTTAGAATATAAGAAACGCACAGTGTAGTACATAGTATATGAGTGAGTTGCACTGAAAAACTTAGAATTTACTGAAAAACCCGCATTACACGAAATGCACAGTGTAGTACATAGTATATGAGTGAGTTGCACTGAAAAACTTAGAATATAAGAAACGCACAGTGTAGTACATAGTATATGAGTGAGTTGCACTGAAAAACTTAGAATATAAGAAACGCACAGTGTAGTACATAGTATATGAGTGAGTTGCACTGAAAAACTTAGAATATAAGAAACGCACAGTGTAGTACATAGTATATGAGTGAGTTGCACTGAAAAACTTAGAATATAAGAAACGCACAGTGTAGTACATAGTATATGAGTGAGTTGCACTGAAAAAATTAGAATATAAGAAACGCACAGTGTAGTACATAGTATATGAGTGAGTTGCACTGAAAAACTTAGAATATAAGAAACGAACAGTGTAGTACATAGTATATGAGTGAGTTGCCTTGAAAAACTTAGAATATAAGAAACGCACAGTGTAGTACATAGTATATGAGTGAGTTGCACTGAAAAACTTAGAATATAAGAAACGCACAGTGTAGTACATAGTATATGAGTGAGTTGCACTGAAAAACTTAGAATATAAGAAACGCACAGTGTAGTACATAGTATATGAGTGAGTTGCACTCAAAAACTTAGAATATAAGAAACGCACAGTGTAGTACATAGTATATGAGTGAGTTGCACTGAAAAACTTAGAATTTACTGAAAAACCCGCATTACACGAAATGCACAGTGTAGTACATAGTATATGAGTGAGTTGCACTGAAAAACTTAGAATATAAGAAACGCACAGTGTAGTACATAGTATATGAGTGAGTTGCACTGAAAAACTTAGAATATAAGAAACGCACAGTGTAGTATATAGTATATGAGTGAGTTGCACTGAAAAACTTAGAATATAAGAAACGCACAGTGTAGTACATAGTATATGAGTGAGTTGCACTGAAAAACTTAGAATATAAGAAACGCAAAGTGTAGTACATAGTATATGAGTGAGTTGCACTGAAAAACTTAGAATATAAGAAACGCACAGTGTAGTACATAGTATATGAGTGAGTTGCACTGAAAAACTTAGAATATAAGAAACGCACAGTGTAGTACATAGTATATGAGTGAGTTGCACTGAAAAACTTAGAATATAAGAAACGCACAGTGTAGTACATAGTATATGAGTGAGTTGCCTTGAAAAACTTAGAATATAAGAAACGCACAGTGTAGTACATAGTATATGAGTGAGTTGCACTGAAAAACTTAGAATATAAGAAACGCACAGTGTAGTACATAGTATATGAGTGAGTTGCACTGAAAAACTTAGAATATAAGAAACGCACAGTGTAGTACATAGTATATGAGTGAGTTGCACTCAAAAACTTAGAATATAAGAAACGCACAGTGTAGTACATAGTATATGATTGAGTTGCACTGAAAAACTTAGAATATAAGAAACGCACAGTGTAGTACATAGTATATGAGTGAGTTGCACTGAAAAACTTAGAATATAAGAAACGCACAGTGTAGTACATAGTATATGAGTGAGTTGCACTCAAAAACTTAGAATATAAGAAACGCACAGTGTAGTACATAGTATATGAATGAGTTGCACTGAAAAACTTAGAATTTACTGAAAAACCCGCATTACACGAAATGCACAGTGTAGTACATAGTATATGAGTGAGTTGCACTGAAAAACTTAGAATATAAGAAACGCACAGTGTAGTACATAGTATATGAGTGAGTTGCACTGAAAAACTTAGAATATAAGAAACGCACAGTGTAGTACATAGTATATGAGTGAGTTGCACTGAAAAACTTAGAATATAAGAAACGCACAGTGTAGTACATAGTATATGAGTGAGTTGCACTGAAAAACTTAGAATATAAGAAACGCACAGTGTAGTACATAGTATATGAGTGAGTTGCACTGAAAAACTTAGAATATAAGAAACGCTCAGTGTAGTACATAGTATATGAGTGAGTTGCACTGAAAAACTTAGAATTTAAGAAACAGACAGTGTAGTACATAGTATATGAGTGAGTTGCACTGAAAAACTTAGAATATAAGAAACGCACAGTGTAGTACATAGTATATGAGTGAGTTGCACTGAAAAACTTAGAATATAAGAAACGCACAGTGTAGTACATAGTATATGAGTGAGTTGCACTGAAAAACTTAGAATATAAGAAACGCACAGTGTAGTACATCGTATATGAGTGAGTTGCACTGAAAAACTTAGAATATAAGAAACGCACAGTGTAGTACATAGTATATGAGTGAGTTGCACTCAAAAACTTAGAATATAAGAAACGCACAGTGTAGTACATAGTATATGAGTGAGTTGCACTCAAAAACTTAGAATATAAGAAACGCACAGTGTAGTACATAGTATATGAGTGAGTTGCACTGAAAAACTTAGAATTTACTGAAAAACCCGCATTACACGAAATGCACAGTGTAGTACATAGTATATGAGTGAGTTGCACTGAAAAACTTAGAATATAAGAAACGCACAGTGTAGTACATAGTATATGAGTGAGTTGCACTGAAAAACTTAGAATATAAGAAACGCACAGTGTAGTACATAGTATATGAGTGAGTTGCACTGAAAAACTTAGAATATAAGAAACGCACAGTGTAGTACATAGTATATGAGTGAGTTGCACTGAAACACTTAGAATATAAGAAACGCACAGTGTAGTACATAGTATATGAGTGAGTTGCACTGAAAAACTTAGAATTTATGAAACGCACAGTGTAGTACATAGTATATGAGTGAGTTGCACTCAAAAACTTAGAATATAAGAAACGCACAGTGTAGTACATAGTATATGAGTGAGTTGCACTGGAAAACTTAGAATATAAGAAACGCACAGTGTAGTACATAGTATATGAGTGAGTTGCACTGAAAAACTTAGAATATAAGAAACGCACAGTGTAGTACATAGTATATGAGTGAGTTGCACTGAAAAAATTAGAATATAAGAAACGCACAGTGTAGTACATAGTATATGAGTGAGTTGCACTGAAAAACTTAGAATATAAGAAACGAACAGTGTAGTACATAGTATATGAGTGAGTTGCCTTGAAAAACTTAGAATATAAGAAACGCACAGTGTAGTACATAGTATATGAGTGAGTTGCACTGAAAAACTTAGAATATAAGAAACGCACAGTGTAGTACATAGTATATGAGTGAGTTGCACTGAAAAACTTAGAATATAAGAAACGCACAGTGTAGTACATAGTATATGAGTGAGTTGCACTCAAAAACTTAGAATATAAGAAACGCACAGTGTAGTACATAGTATATGAGTGAGTTGCACTGAAAAACTTAGAATTTACTGAAAAACCCGCATTACACGAAATGCACAGTGTAGTACATAGTATATGAGTGAGTTGCACTGAAAAACTTAGAATATAAGAAACGCACAGTGTAGTACATAGTATATGAGTGAGTTGCACTGAAAAACTTAGAATATAAGAAACGCACAGTGTAGTACATAGTATATGAGTGAGTTGCACTGAAAAACTTAGAATATAAGAAACGCACAGTGTAGTACATAGTATATGAGTGAGTTGCACTGAAAAACTTAGAATATAAGAAACGCACAGTGTAGTACATAGTATATGAGTGAGTTGCACTGAAAAACTTAGAATATAAGAAACGCACAGTGTAGTACATAGTATATGAGTGAGTTGCACTGAAAAACTTAGAATATAAGAAACGCACAGTGTAGTACATAGTATATGAATGAGTTGCACTGAAAAACTTAGAATATAAGAAACGCACAGTGTAGTACATAGTATATGAGTGAGTTGCACTCAAAAACTTAGAATATAAGAAACGCACAGTGTAGTACATAGTATATGAGTGAGTTGCACTGAAAAACTTAGAATTTACTGAAAAACCCGCATTACACGAAACGCACAGTGTAGTACATAGTATATGAGTGAGTTGCACTGAAAAACTTAGAATATAAGAAATGCACAGTGTAGTACATAGTATATGAGTGAGTTGCACTGAAAAACTTAGAATATAAGAAACGCAGAGTGTAGTACATAGTATATGAGTGAGTTGCACTGAAAAACTTAGATATAAGAAACGCACAGTGTAGTACATAGTATATGAGTGAGTTGCACTGAAAAACTTAGAATATAAGAAACGCACAGTGTAGTACATAGTATATGAGTGAGTTGCACTGAAAAACTTAGAATATAAGAAACGCACAGTGTAGTACATAGTATATGAGTGAGTTGCACTGAAAAACTTAGAATATAAGAAACGCACAGTGTAGTACATAGTATATGAGTGAGTTGCACTGAAAAACTTAGAATTTACTGAAAAACCCGCATTACACGAAATGCACAGTGTAGTACATAGTATATGAGTGAGTTGCACTGAAAAACTTAGAATATAAGAAACGCACAGTGTGGTACATAGTATATGAGTGAGTTGCACTGAAAAACTTAGAATATAAGAAACGCACAGTGTAGTACATAGTATATGAGTGAGTTGCACTGAAAAACTTAGAATATAAGAAACACACAGTGTAGTACATAGTATATGAGTGAGTTGCACTGAAAAACTTAGAATATAAGAAACGCACAGTGTAGTACATAGTATATGAGTGAGTTGCACTGAAAAACTTAGAATATAAGAAACGCACAGTGTAGTACATAGTATATGAGTGAGTTGCACTGAAAAACTTAGAATATAAGAAACGCACAGTGTAGTACATAGTATATGAGTGAGTTGCACTGAAAAACATAGAATATAAGAAACGCACAGTGTAGTACATAGTATATGAGTGAGTTGCACTGAAAAACTTAGAATATAAGAAACGCACAGTGTAGTACATAGTATATGAGTGAGTTGCACTGAAAAACTTAGAATATAAGAAACGCACAGTGTAGTACATAGTATATGAGTGAGTTGCACTCAAAAACTTAGAATATAAGAAACGCACAGTGTAGTACATAGTATATGAGTGAGTTGCACTGAAAAACTTAGAATATAAGAAACGCACAGTGTAGTACATAGTATATGAGTGAGTTGCACTGAAAAACTTAGAATATAAGAAACGCACAGTGTAGTACATAGTATATGAGTGAGTTGCACTGAAAAACTTAGAATATAAGAAACGCTCAGTGTAGTACATAGTATATGAGTGAGTTGCACTGAAAAACTTAGAATTTAAGAAACAGACAGTGTAGTACATAGTATATGAGTGAGTTGCACTGAAAAACTTAGAATATAAGAAACGCACAGTGTAGTACATAGTATATGAATGAGTTGCACTGAAAAACTTAGAATATAAGAAACGCACAGTGTAGTACATAGTATATGAGTGAGTTGCACTGAAAAACTTAGAATATAAGAAACGCAAAGTGTAGTACATCATATATGAGTGAGTTGCACTGAAAAACTTAGAATATAAGAAACGCACATTGTAGTACATCGTATATGAGTGAGTTGCACTGAAAAACTTAGAATATAAGAAACGCACATTGTAGTACATAGTATATGAGTGAGTTGCACTGAAAAACTTAGAATATAAGAAACGCACAGTGTAGTACATAGTATATGAGTGAGTTGCACTGAAAAACTTAGAATATAAGAAACGCACAGTGTAGTACATAGTATATGAGTGAGTTGCACTGAAAAACTTAGAATATAAGAAACGCACAGTGTAGTACATAGTATATGAGTGAGTTGCACTGAAAAACTTAGAATTTACTGAAAAACCCGCATTACACGAAATGCACAGTGTAGTACATAGTATATGAGTGAGTTGCACTGAAAAACTTAGAATATAAGAAACGCACAGTGTAGTACATAGTATATGAGTGAGTTGCACTGAAAAACTTAGAATATAAGAAACGCACAGTGTAGTACATAGTATATGAGTGAGTTGCACTGAAAAACTTAGAATATAAGAAACGCACAGTGTATTACATAGTATATGAGTGAGTTGCACTAGAAAACTTAGAATATAAGAAACGCACAGTGTAGTACATAGTATATGAGTGAGTTGCACTGAAAAACTTAGAATATAAGAAACGCACAGTGTAGTACATAGTATATGAGTGAGTTGCACTGAAAAACTTAGAATATAAGAAACGCACAGTGTAGTACATAGTATATGAGTGAGTTGCACTGAAAAACTTAGAATATAAGAAACGCACAGTGTAGTAAATAGTATATGAGTGAGTTGCACTGAAAAACTTAGAATATAAGAAACGCACAGTATAGTACATAGTATATGAGTGAGTTGCACTGAAAAACTTAGAATATAAGAAACGCACAGTGTAGTACATAGTATATGAGTGAGTTGCACTGAAAAACTTAGAATTTACTGAAAAACCCGCATTACACGAAATGCACAGTGTAGTACATAGTATATGAGTGAGTTGCACTGAAAAACTTAGAATATAAGAAACGCACAGTGTAGTACATAGTATATGAGTGAGTTGCACTGAAAAACTTAGAATATAAGAAACGCACAGTGTAGTACATAGTATATGAGTGAGTTGCACTGAAAAACTTAGAATATAAGAAACGCACAGTGTAGTACATAGTATATGAGTGAGTTGCACTAAAAACTTAGAATATAAGAAACGCTCAGTGTAGTAAATAGTATATGAGTGAGTTGCACTGAAAAACTTAGAATTTAAGAAACGGACAGTGTAGTACATAGTATATGAGTGAGTTGCACTGAAAAACTTAGAATATAAGAAACGCACAGTGTAGTACATAGTATATGAGTGAGTTGCACTGAAAAACTTAGAATATAAGAAACGCACAGTGTAGTACATAGTATATGAATGAGTTGCACTGAAAAACTTAGAATATAAGAAACGCACAGTGTAGTACATAGTATATGAGTGAGTTGCACTGAAAAACTTAGAATATAAGAAACGCAAAGTGTAGTACATCATATATGAGTGAGTTGCACTGAAAAACTTAGAATATAAGAAACGCACATTGTAGTACATCGTATATGAGTGAGTTGCACTGAAAAACTTAGAATATAAGAAATGCACAGTGTAGTACATAGTATATGAGTGAGTTGCACTGAAAAACTTAGAATATAAGAAACGCACAGTGTAGTACATAGTATATGAGTGAGTTGCACTGAAAAACTTAGAATATAAGAAACGCACAGTGTAGTACATAGTATATGAGTGAGTTGCACTGAAAAACTTAGAATATAAGAAACGCACAGTGTAGTACATAGTATATGAGTGAGTTGCACTGAAAAACTTAGAATATAAGAAATGCACAGTGTAGTACATAGTATATGAGTGAGTTGCACTGAAAAACTTAGAATATAAGAAACGCACAGTGTAGTACATAGTATATGAATGAGTTGCACTGAAAAACTTAGAATATAAGAAACGCACAGTGTAGTACATAGTATATGAGTGAGTTGCACTGAAAAACTTAGAATATAAGAAACGCACAGTGTAGTACATAGTATATGAGTGAGTTGCACTGAAAAACTTAGAATTTACTGAAAAACCCGCATTACACGAAATGCACAGTGTAGTACATAGTATATGAGTGAGTTGCACTGAAAAACTTAGAATATAAGAAACGCACAGTGTAGTACATAGTATATGAGTGAGTTGCACTGAAAAACTTAGAATATAAGAAACGCACAGTGTAGTACATAGTATATGAGTGAGTTGCACTGAAAAACTTAGAATATAAGAAACGCACAGTGTAGTACATAGTATATGAGTGAGTTGCACTGAAAAACTTAGAATATAAGAAACGCACAGTGTAGTACATAGTATATGAGTGAGTTGCACTGAAAAACTTAGAATATAAGAAACGCACAGTGTAGTACATAGTATATGAGTGAGTTGCACTGAAAAACTTAGAATATAAGAAACGCACAGTGTAGTACATAGTATATGAGTGAGTTGCACTCAAAAACTTAGAATATAAGAAACGCACAGTGTAGTACATAGTATATGAGTGAGTTGCACTGAAAAACTTAGAATATAAGAAACGCACAGTGTAGTACATAGTATATGAGTGAGTTGCACTGAAAAACTTAGAATATAAGAAACGCACAGTGTAGTACATAGTATATGAGTGAGTTGCCTTGAAAAACTTAGAATATAAGAAACGCACAGTGTAGTACATAGTATATGAGTGAGTTGCACTGAAAAACTTAGAATATAAGAAACGCACAGTGTAGTACATAGTATATGAGTGAGTTGCACTGAAAAACTTAGAATATAAGAAACGCACAGTGTAGTACATAGTATATGAGTGAGTTGCACTGAAAAACTTAGAATATAAGAAACGCACAGTGTAGTACATAGTATATGAGTGAGTTGCACTCAAAAACTTAGAATATAAGAAACGCACAGTGTAGTACATAGTATATGAGTGAGTTGCACTGAAAAACTTAGAATATAAGAAACGCACAGTGTAGTACATAGTATATGAGTGAGTTGCACTGAAAAACTTAGAATATAAGAAACGCACAGTGTAGTACATAGTATATGAGTGAGTTGCCTTGAAAAACTTAGAATATAAGAAACGCACAGTGTAGTACATAGTATATGAGTGAGTTGCACTGAAAAACTTAGAATATAAGAAACGCACAGTGTAGTACATAGTATATGAGTGAGTTGCACTGAAAAACTTAGAATATAAGAAACGCACAGTGTAGTACATAGTATATGAGTGAGTTGCACTCAAAAACTTAGAATATAAGAAACGCACAGTGTAGTACATAGTATATGATTGAGTTGCACTGAAAAACTTAGAATATAAGAAACGCACAGTGTAGTACATAGTATATGAGTGAGTTGCACTGAAAAACTTAGAATATAAGAAACACACAGTGTAGTACATAGTATATGAGTGAGTTGCACTCAAAAACTTAGAATATAAGAAACGCACAGTATAGTACATAGTATATGAATGAGTTGCACTGAAAAACTTAGAATTTACTGAAAAACCCGCATTACACGAAATGCACAGTGTAGTACATAGTATATGAGTGAGTTGCACTGAAAAACTTAGAATATAAGAAACGCACAGTGTAGTACATAGTATATGAGTGAGTTGCACTGAAAAACTTAGAATATAAGAAACGCACAGTGTAGTACATAGTATATGAGTGAGTTGCACTGAAAAACTTAGAATATAAGAAACGCACAGTGTAGTACATAGTATATGAGTGAGTTGCACTGAAAAACTTAGAATATAAGAAACGCACAGTGTAGTACATAGTATATGAGTGAGTTGCACTGAAAAACTTAGAATATAAGAAACGCTCAGTGTAGTACATAGTATATGAGTGAGTTGCACTGAAAAACTTAGAATTTAAGAAACAGACAGTGTAGTACATAGTATATGAGTGAGTTGCACTGAAAAACTTAGAATATAAGAAACGCACAGTGTAGTACATAGTATATGAGTGAGTTGCACTGAAAAACTTAGAATATAAGAAACGCACAGTGTAGTACATAGTATATGAGTGAGTTGCACTGAAAAACTTAGAATATAAGAAACGCACAGTGTAGTACATAGTATATGAGTGAGTTGCACTGAAAAACTTAGAATATAAGAAACGCACAGTGTAGTACATAGTATATGAGTGAGTTGCACTGAAAAACTTAGAATATAAGAAACGCACAGTGTAGTACATAGTATATGAGTGAGTTGCACTGAAAAACTTAGAATATAAGAAACGCACAGTGTAGTACATAGTATATGAGTGAGTTGCACTGAAAAAATTAGAATATAAGAAACGCACAGTGTAGTACATAGTATATGAGTGAGTTGCACTGAAAAACTTAGAATATAAGAAACGAACAGTGTAGTACATAGTATATGAGTGAGTTGCCTTGAAAAACTTAGAATATAAGAAACGCACAGTGTAGTACATAGTATATGAGTGAGTTGCACTGAAAAACTTAGAATATAAGAAACGCACAGTGTAGTACATAGTATATGAGTGAGTTGCACTGAAAAACTTAGAATATAAGAAACGCACAGTGTAGTACATAGTATATGAGTGAGTTGCACTCAAAAACTTAGAATATAAGAAACGCACAGTGTAGTACATAGTATATGAGTGAGTTGCACTGAAAAACTTAGAATTTACTGAAAAACCCGCATTACACGAAATGCACAGTGTAGTACATAGTATATGAGTGAGTTGCACTGAAAAACTTAGAATATAAGAAACGCACAGTGTAGTACATAGTATATGAGTGAGTTGCACTGAAAAACTTAGAATATAAGAAACGCACAGTGTAGTACATAGTATATGAGTGAGTTGCACTGAAAAACTTAGAATATAAGAAACGCACAGTGTAGTACATAGTATATGAGTGAGTTGCACTGAAAAACTTAGAATATAAGAAACGCAAAGTGTAGTACATAGTATATGAGTGAGTTGCACTGAAAAACTTAGAATATAAGAAACGCACAGTGTAGTACATAGTATATGAGTGAGTTGCACTGAAAAACTTAGAATATAAGAAACGCACAGTGTAGTACATAGTATATGAGTGAGTTGCACTGAAAAACTTAGAATATAAGAAACGCACAGTGTAGTACATAGTATATGAGTGAGTTGCCTTGAAAAACTTAGAATATAAGAAACGCACAGTGTAGTACATAGTATATGAGTGAGTTGCACTGAAAAACTTAGAATATAAGAAACGCACAGTGTAGTACATAGTATATGAGTGAGTTGCACTGAAAAACTTAGAATATAAGAAACGCACAGTGTAGTACATAGTATATGAGTGAGTTGCACTCAAAAACTTAGAATATAAGAAACGCACAGTGTAGTACATAGTATATGATTGAGTTGCACTGAAAAACTTAGAATATAAGAAACGCACAGTGTAGTACATAGTATATGAGTGAGTTGCACTGAAAAACTTAGAATATAAGAAACGCACAGTGTAGTACATAGTATATGAGTGAGTTGCACTCAAAAACTTAGAATATAAGAAACGCACAGTGTAGTACATAGTATATGAATGAGTTGCACTGAAAAACTTAGAATTTACTGAAAAACCCGCATTACACGAAATGCACAGTGTAGTACATAGTATATGAGTGAGTTGCACTGAAAAACTTAGAATATAAGAAACGCACAGTGTAGTACATAGTATATGAGTGAGTTGCACTGAAAAACTTAGAATATAAGAAACGCACAGTGTAGTACATAGTATATGAGTGAGTTGCACTGAAAAACTTAGAATATAAGAAACGCACAGTGTAGTACATAGTATATGAGTGAGTTGCACTGAAAAACTTAGAATATAAGAAACGCACAGTGTAGTACATAGTATATGAGTGAGTTGCACTGAAAAACTTAGAATATAAGAAACGCTCAGTGTAGTACATAGTATATGAGTGAGTTGCACTGAAAAACTTAGAATTTTAGAAACAGACAGTGTAGTACATAGTATATGAGTGAGTTGCACTGAAAAACTTAGAATATAAGAAACGCACAGTGTAGTACATAGTATATGAGTGAGTTGCACTGAAAAACTTAGAATATAAGAAACGCACAGTGTAGTACATAGTATATGAGTGAGTTGCACTGAAAAACTTAGAATATAAGAAACGCACAGTGTAGTACATCGTATATGAGTGAGTTGCACTGAAAAACTTAGAATATAAGAAACGCACAGTGTAGTACATAGTATATGAGTGAGTTGCACTCAAAAACTTAGAATATAAGAAACGCACAGTGTAGTACATAGTATATGAGTGAGTTGCACTCAAAAACTTAGAATATAAGAAACGCACAGTGTAGTACATAGTATATGAGTGAGTTGCACTGAAAAACTTAGAATTTACTGAAAAACCCGCATTACACGAAATGCACAGTGTAGTACATAGTATATGAGTGAGTTGCACTGAAAAACTTAGAATATAAGAAACGCACAGTGTAGTACATAGTATATGAGTGAGTTGCACTGAAAAACTTAGAATATAAGAAACGCACAGTGTAGTACATAGTATATGAGTGAGTTGCACTGAAAAACTTAGAATATAAGAAACGCACAGTGTAGTACATAGTATATGAGTGAGTTGCACTGAAACACTTAGAATATAAGAAACGCACAGTGTAGTACATAGTATATGAGTGAGTTGCACTGAAAAACTTAGAATTTATGAAACGCACAGTGTAGTACATAGTATATGAGTGAGTTGCACTCAAAAACTTAGAATATAAGAAACGCACAGTGTAGTACATAGTATATGAGTGAGTTGCACTGGAAAACTTAGAATATAAGAAACGCACAGTGTAGTACATAGTATATGAGTGAGTTGCACTGAAAAACTTAGAATATAAGAAACGCACAGTGTAGTACATAGTATATGAGTGAGTTGCACTGAAAAAATTAGAATATAAGAAACGCACAGTGTAGTACATAGTATATGAGTGAGTTGCACTGAAAAACTTAGAATATAAGAAACGAACAGTGTAGTACATAGTATATGAGTGAGTTGCCTTGAAAAACTTAGAATATAAGAAACGCACAGTGTAGTACATAGTATATGAGTGAGTTGCACTGAAAAACTTAGAATATAAGAAACGCACAGTGTAGTACATAGTATATGAGTGAGTTGCACTGAAAAACTTAGAATATAAGAAACGCACAGTGTAGTACATAGTATATGAGTGAGTTGCACTCAAAAACTTAGAATATAAGAAACGCACAGTGTAGTACATAGTATATGAGTGAGTTGCACTGAAAAACTTAGAATTTACTGAAAAACCCGCATTACACGAAATGCACAGTGTAGTACATAGTATATGAGTGAGTTGCACTGAAAAACTTAGAATATAAGAAACGCACAGTGTAGTACATAGTATATGAGTGAGTTGCACTGAAAAACTTAGAATATAAGAAACGCACAGTGTAGTACATAGTATATGAGTGAGTTGCACTGAAAAACTTAGAATATAAGAAACGCACAGTGTAGTACATAGTATATGAGTGAGTTGCACTGAAAAACTTAGAATATAAGAAACGCACAGTGTAGTACATAGTATATGAGTGAGTTGCACTGAAAAACTTAGAATATAAGAAACGCACAGTGTAGTACATAGTATATGAGTGAGTTGCACTGAAAAACTTAGAATATAAGAAACGCACAGTGTAGTACATAGTATATGAATGAGTTGCACTGAAAAACTTAGAATATAAGAAACGCACAGTGTAGTACATAGTATATGAGTGAGTTGCACTCAAAAACTTAGAATATAAGAAACGCACAGTGTAGTACATAGTATATGAGTGAGTTGCACTGAAAAACTTAGAATTTACTGAAAAACCCGCATTACACGAAACGCACAGTGTAGTACATAGTATATGAGTGAGTTGCACTGAAAAACTTAGAATATAAGAAATGCACAGTGTAGTACATAGTATATGAGTGAGTTGCACTGAAAAACTTAGAATATAAGAAACGCAGAGTGTAGTACATAGTATATGAGTGAGTTGCACTGAAAAACTTAGATATAAGAAACGCACAGTGTAGTACATAGTATATGAGTGAGTTGCACTGAAAAACTTAGAATATAAGAAACGCACAGTGTAGTACATAGTATATGAGTGAGTTGCACTGAAAAACTTAGAATATAAGAAACGCACAGTGTAGTACATAGTATATGAGTGAGTTGCACTGAAAAACTTAGAATATAAGAAACGCACAGTGTAGTACATAGTATATGAGTGAGTTGCACTGAAAAACTTAGAATTTACTGAAAAACCCGCATTACACGAAATGCACAGTGTAGTACATAGTATATGAGTGAGTTGCACTGAAAAACTTAGAATATAAGAAACGCACAGTGTGGTACATAGTATATGAGTGAGTTGCACTGAAAAACTTAGAATATAAGAAACGCACAGTGTAGTACATAGTATATGAGTGAGTTGCACTGAAAAACTTAGAATATAAGAAACACACAGTGTAGTACATAGTATATGAGTGAGTTGCACTGAAAAACTTAGAATATAAGAAACGCACAGTGTAGTACATAGTATATGAGTGAGTTGCACTGAAAAACTTAGAATATAAGAAACGCACAGTGTAGTACATAGTATATGAGTGAGTTGCACTGAAAAACTTAGAATATAAGAAACGCACAGTGTAGTACATAGTATATGAGTGAGTTGCACTGAAAAACTTAGAATATAAGAAACGCACAGTGTAGTACATAGTATATGAGTGAGTTGCACTGAAAAACTTAGAATATAAGAAACGCACAGTGTAGTACATAGTATATGAGTGAGTTGCACTGAAAAACTTAGAATATAAGAAACGCACAGTGTAGTACATAGTATATGAGTGAGTTGCACTCAAAAACTTAGAATATAAGAAACGCACAGTGTAGTACATAGTATATGAGTGAGTTGCACTGAAAAACTTAGAATATAAGAAACGCACAGTGTAGTACATAGTATATGAGTGAGTTGCACTGAAAAACTTAGAATATAAGAAACGCACAGTGTAGTACATAGTATATGAGTGAGTTGCACTGAAAAACTTAGAATATAAGAAACGCTCAGTGTAGTACATAGTATATGAGTGAGTTGCACTGAAAAACTTAGAATTTAAGAAACAGACAGTGTAGTACATAGTATATGAGTGAGTTGCACTGAAAAACTTAGAATATAAGAAACGCACAGTGTAGTACATAGTATATGAGTGAGTTGCACTGAAAAACTTAGAATATAAGAAACACACAGTGTAGTACATAGTATATGAGTGAGTTGCACTGAAAAACTTAGAATATAAGAAACGCACAGTGTAGTACATCGTATATGAGTGAGTTGCACTGAAAAACTTAGAATATAAGAAACGCACAGTGTAGTACATAGTATATGAGCGAGTTGCACTGAAAAACTTAGAATATAAGAAACGCACAGTGTAGTACATAGTATATGAGCGAGTTGCACTGAAAAACTTAGAATATAAGAAACGCACAGTGTAGTACATAGTATATGAGCGAGTTGCACTGAAAAACTTAGAATATAAGAAACGCACAGTGTAGTACATAGTATATGAGTGAGTTGCACTGAAAAACTTAGAATATAAGAAACGCACAGTGTAGTACATAGTATATGAGTGAGTTGCACTAAAAAACTTAGAATATAAGAAACGCACAGTGTAGTACATAGTATATGAGTGAGTTGCACTGAAAAACTTAGAATATAAGAAACGCACAGTGTAGTACATAGTATATGAATGAGTTGCACTGAAAAACTTAGAATATAAGAAACGCACAGTGTAGTACATAGTATATGAGTGAGTTGCACTCAAAAACTTAGAATATAAGAAACGCACAGTGTAGTACATAGTATATGAGTGAGTTGCACTGAAAAACTTAGAATTTACTGAAAAACCCGCATTACACGAAACGCACAGTGTAGTACATAGTATATGAGTGAGTTGCACTGAAAAACTTAGAATATAAGAAATGCACAGTGTAGTACATAGTATATGAGTGAGTTGCACTGAAAAACTTAGAATATAAGAAACGCAGAGTGTAGTACATAGTATATGAGTGAGTTGCACTGAAAAACTTAGATATAAGAAACGCACAGTGTAGTACATAGTATATGAGTGAGTTGCACTGAAAAACTTAGAATATAAGAAACGCACAGTGTAGTACATAGTATATGAGTGAGTTGCACTCAAAAACTTAGAATATAAGAAACGCACAGTGTAGTACATAGTATATGAGTGAGTTGCACTCAAAAACTTAGAATTTACTGAAAAACCCGCATTACACGAAATGCACAGTGTAGTACATAGTATATGAGTGAGTTGCACTGAAAAACTTAGAATATAAGAAACGCACAGTGTAGTACATAGTATATGAGTGAGTTGCACTGAAAAACTTAGAATATAAGAAACCCACAGTGTAGTACATAGTATATGAGTGAGTTGCCCTGAAAAACTTAGAATATAAGAAACGCACAGTGTAGTACATAGTATATGAGTGAGTTGCACTGAAAAACTTAGAATATAAGAAACGCACAGTGTAGTACATAGTATATGAGTGAGTTGCACTGAAAAACTTAGAATATAAGAAACGCACAGTGTAGTACATAGTATATGAGTGAGTTGCACTGAAAAACTTAGAATTTACTGAAAAACCCGCATTACACGAAATGCACAGTGTAGTACATAGTATATGAGTGAGTTGCACTGAAAAACTTAGAATATAAGAAACGCACAGTGTGGTACATAGTATATGAGTGAGTTGCACTGAAAAACTTAGAATATAAGAAACGCACAGTGTAGTACATAGTATATGAGTGAGTTGCACTGAAAAACTTAGAATATAAGAAACACACAGTGTAGTACATAGTATATGAGTGAGTTGCACTGAAAAACTTAGAATATAAGAAACGCACAGTGTAGTACATAGTATATGAGTGAGTTGCACTGAAAAACTTAGAATATAAGAAACGCACAGTGTAGTACATAGTATATGAGTGAGTTGCACTGAAAAACTTAGAATATAAGAAACGCACAGTGTAGTACATAGTATATGAGTGAGTTGCACTCAAAAACTTAGAATATAAGAAACGCACAGTGTAGTACATAGTATATGAGTGAGTTGCACTGAAAAACTTAGAATATAAGAAACGCACAGTGTAGTACATAGTATATGAGTGAGTTGCACTGAAAAACTTAGAATATAAGAAACGCACAGTGTAGTACATAGTATATGAGTGAGTTGCACTGAAAAACTTAGAATTTACTGAAAAACCCGCATTACACGAAATGCACAGTGTAGTACATAGTATATGAGTGAGTTGCACTGAAAAACTTTGAATATAAGAAACGCACAGTGTAGTACATAGTATATGAGTGAGTTGCACTGAAAAACTTAGAATATAAGAAACGCACAGTGTAGTACATAGTATATGAGTGAGTTGCACTGAAAAACTTAGAATATAAGAAACGCACAGTGTAGTACATAGTATATGAGTGAGTTGCACTGAAAAACTTAGAATATAAGAAACGCACAGTGTAGTACATAGTATATGAGTGAGTTGCACTGAAAAACTTAGAATATAAGAAACGCACAGTGTAGTACATAGTATATGAGTGAGTTGCACTCAAAAACTTAGAATATAAGAAACGCACAGTGTAGTACATAGTATATGAGTGAGTTGCACTGAAAAACTTAGAATATAAGAAACGCACAGTGTAGTACATAGTATATGAGTGAGTTGCACTGAAAAACTTAGAATATAAGAAACGCACAGTGTAGTACATAGTATATGAGTGAGTTGCACTGAAAAACTTAGAATATAAGAAACGCACAGTGTAGTACATAGTATATGAGTGAGTTGCACTGAAAAACTTAGAATATAAGAAACGCACAGTGTAGTACATAGTATATGAGTGAGTTGCACTCAAAAACTTAGAATATAAGAAACGCACAGTGTAGTACATAGTATATGAGTGAGTTGCACTCAAAAACTTAGAATATAAGAAACGCACAGTGTAGTACATAGTATATGAGTGAGTTGCACTGAAAAACTTAGAATATAAGAAACGCACAGTGTAGTACATAGTATATGAGTGAGTTGCACTGAAAAACTTAGAATATAAGAAACGCACAGTGTAGTACATAGTATATGAGTGAGTTGCACTGAAAAACTTAGAATATAAGAAACGCACAGTGTAGTACATAGTATATGAGTGAGTTGCACTGAAAAACTTAGAATATAAGAAACGCACAGTGTAGTACATAGTATATGAGTGAGTTGCACTCAAAAACTTAGAATATAAGAAACGCACAGTGTAGTACATAGTATATGAGTGAGTTGCACTGAAAAACTTAGAATATAAGAAACGCACAGTGTAGTACATAGTATATGAGTGAGTTGCACTGAAAAACTTAGAATATAAGAAACGCACAGTGTAGTACATAGTATATGAGTGAGTTGCACTCAAAAACTTAGAATATAAGAAACGCACAGTGTAGTACATAGTATATGAGTGAGTTGCACTGAAAAACTTAGAATATAAGAAACGCACAGTGTAGTACATAGTATATGAGTGAGTTGCACTGAAAAACTTAGAATATAAGAAACGCACAGTGTAGTACATAGTATATGAGTGAGTTGCACTGAAAAACTTAGAATATAAGAAACGCACAGTGTAGTACATAATATATGAGTGAGTTGCACTGAAAAACTTAGAATATAAGAAACGCACAGTGTAGTGCATATTATATGAGTGAGTTGCACTGAAAAACTTAGAATATAAGAAACGCACAGTGTAGTGCATAGTATATGAGTGAGTTGCACTGAAAAACTTAGAATATAAGAAACGCACAGTGTAGTACATAGTATATGAGTGAGTTGCACTGAAAAACTTAGAATATAAGAAACGCACAGTGTAGTACATAGTATATGAGTGAGTTGCTCTGAAAAACTTAGAATATAAGAAACGCACAGTGTAGTACATAGTATATGAGTGAGTTGCACTGAAAAACTTAGAATATAAGAAACGCACAGTGTAGTACATAGTATATGAGTGAGTTGCACTGAAAAACTTAGAATATAAGAAACGCACAGTGTAGTACATAGTATATGAGTGAGTTGCACTCAAAAACTTAGAATATAAGAAACGCACAGTGTAGTACATAGTATATGAGTGAGTTGCACTGAAAAACTTAGAATATAAGAAACGCACAGTGTAGTACATAGTATATGAGTGAGTTGCACTGAAAAACTTAGAATATAAGAAACGCACAGTGTAGTACATAGTATATGAGTGAGTTGCACTGAAAAACTTAGAATATAAGAAACGCAGTGTAGTACATAGTATATTAGTGAGTTGCACTGAAAAACTTAGAATATAAGAAACGCACTGTGTAGTACATAGTATATGAGTGAGTTGCACTGAAAAACTTAGAATATAAGAAACGCACATTGTAGTACATAGTATATGAGTGAGTTGCACTGAAAAACTTAGAATTTACTGAAAAACCCGCATTACACGAAATGCACAGTGTAGTACATAGTATATGAGTGAGTTGCACTGAAAAACTTAGAATATAAGAAACGCACAGTGTAGTACATAGTATATGAGTGAGTTGCACTGAAAAACTTAGAATATAAGAAACGCACAGTGTAGTACATAGTATATGAGTGAGTTGCACTCAAAAACTTAGAATATAAGAAACGCACAGTGTAGTACATAGTATATGAGTGAGTTGCACTGAAAAACTTAGAATATAAGAAACGCACAGTGTAGTACATAGTATATGAGTGAGTTGCACTGAAAAACTTAGAATATAAGAAACGCACAGTGTAGTACATAGTATATGAGTGAGTTGCACTCAAAAACTTAGAATATAAGAAACGCACAGTGTAGTACATAGTATATGAGTGAGTTGCACTGAAAAACTTAGAATATAAGAAACGCACAATGTAGTACATAGTATATGAGTGAGTTGCACTGAAAAACTTAGAATATAAGAAACGCACAGTGTAGTACATAGTATATGAGTGAGTTGCACTGAAAAACTTAGAATATAAGAAACGCACAGTGTAGTACATAATATATGAGTGAGTTGCACTGAAAAACTTAGAATATAAGAAACGCACAGTGTAGTGCATATTATATGAGTGAGTTGCACTGAAAAACTTAGAATATAAGAAACGCACAGTGTAATGCATAGTATATGAGTGAGTTGCACTGAAAAACTTAGAATATAAGAAACGCACAGTGTAGTACATAGTATATGAGTGAGTTGCACTGAAAAACTTAGAATATAAGAAACGCACAGTGTAGTACATAGTATATGAGTGAGTTGCACTGAAAAACTTAGAATATAAGAAACGCACAGTGTAGTACATAGTATATGAGTGAGTTGCACTGAAAAACTTAGAATATAAGAAACGCACAGTGTAGTACATAGTATATGAGTGAGTTGCACTGAAAAACTTAGAATATAAGAAACGCACAGTGTAGTACATAGTATATGAGTGAGTTGCACTCAAAAACTTAGAATATAAGAAACACACAGTGTAGTACATAGTATATGAGTGAGTTGCACTGAAAAACTTAGAATATAAGAAACGCACAGTGTAGTATATAGTATATGAGTGAGTTGCACTGAAAAACTTAGAATATAAGAAACGCACAGTGTAGTACATAGTATATGAGTGAGTTGCACTGAAAAACTTAGAATATAAGAAACGCACAGTGTAGTACATAGTATATGAGTGAGTTGCACTGAAAAACTTAGAATATAAGAAACGCACAGTGTAGTACATAGTATATGAGTGAGTTGCACTGAAAAACTTAGAATATAAGAAACGCACAGTGTAGTACATAGTATATGAGTGAGTTGCACTGAAAAACTTAGAATATAAGAAACGCACAGTGTAGTACATAGTATATGAGTGAGTTGCACTGAAACACTTAGAATATAAGAAACGCACAGTGTAGTACATAGTATATGAGTGAGTTGCACTGAAAAACTTAGAATTTATGAAACGCACAGTGTAGTACATAGTATATGAGTGAGTTGCACTCAAAAACTTAGAATATAAGAAACGCACAGTGTAGTACATAGTATATGAGTGAGTTGCACTGGAAAACTTAGAATATAAGAAACGCACAGTGTAGTACATAGTATATGAGTGAGTTGCACTGAAAAACTTAGAATATAAGAAACGCACAGTGTAGTACATAGTATATGAGTGAGTTGCACTGAAAAAATTAGAATATAAGAAACGCACAGTGTAGTACATAGTATATGAGTGAGTTGCACTGAAAAACTTAGAATATAAGAAACGAACAGTGTAGTACATAGTATATGAGTGAGTTGCCTTGAAAAACTTAGAATATAAGAAACGCACAGTGTAGTACATAGTATATGAGTGAGTTGCACTGAAAAACTTAGAATATAAGAAACGCACAGTGTAGTACATAGTATATGAGTGAGTTGCACTGAAAAACTTAGAATATAAGAAACGCACAGTGTAGTACATAGTATATGAGTGAGTTGCACTCAAAAACTTAGAATATAAGAAACGCACAGTGTAGTACATAGTATATGAGTGAGTTGCACTGAAAAACTTAGAATTTACTGAAAAACCCGCATTACACGAAATGCACAGTGTAGTACATAGTATATGAGTGAGTTGCACTGAAAAACTTAGAATATAAGAAACGCACAGTGTAGTACATAGTATATGAGTGAGTTGCACTGAAAAACTTAGAATATAAGAAACGCACAGTGTAGTACATAGTATATGAGTGAGTTGCACTGAAAAACTTAGAATATAAGAAACGCACAGTGTAGTACATAGTATATGAGTGAGTTGCACTGAAAAACTTAGAATATAAGAAACGCACAGTGTAGTACATAGTATATGAGTGAGTTGCACTGAAAAACTTAGAATATAAGAAACGCACAGTGTAGTACATAGTATATGAGTGAGTTGCACTGAAAAACTTAGAATATAAGAAACGCACAGTGTAGTACATAGTATATGAATGAGTTGCACTGAAAAACTTAGAATATAAGAAACGCACAGTGTAGTACATAGTATATGAGTGAGTTGCACTCAAAAACTTAGAATATAAGAAACGCACAGTGTAGTACATAGTATATGAGTGAGTTGCACTGAAAAACTTAGAATTTACTGAAAAACCCGCATTACACGAAACGCACAGTGTAGTACATAGTATATGAGTGAGTTGCACTGAAAAACTTAGAATATAAGAAATGCACAGTGTAGTACATAGTATATGAGTGAGTTGCACTGAAAAACTTAGAATATAAGAAACGCAGAGTGTAGTACATAGTATATGAGTGAGTTGCACTGAAAAACTTAGATATAAGAAACGCACAGTGTAGTACATAGTATATGAGTGAGTTGCACTCAAAAACTTAGAATATAAGAAACGCACAGTGTAGTACATAGTATATGAGTGAGTTGCACTGAAAAACTTAGAATATAAGAAACGCACAGTGTAGTACATAGTATATGAGTGAGTTGCACTGAAAAACTTAGAATATAAGAAACGCACAGTGTAGTACATAGTATATGAGTGAGTTGCACTGAAAAACTTAGAATTTACTGAAAAACCCGCATTACACGAAATGCACAGTGTAGTACATAGTATATGAGTGAGTTGCACTGAAAAACTTAGAATATAAGAAACGCACAGTGTGGTACATAGTATATGAGTGAGTTGCACTGAAAAACTTAGAATATAAGAAACGCACAGTGTAGTACATAGTATATGAGTGAGTTGCACTGAAAAACTTAGAATATAAGAAACACACAGTGTAGTACATAGTATATGAGTGAGTTGCACTGAAAAACTTAGAATATAAGAAACGCACAGTGTAGTACATAGTATATGAGTGAGTTGCACTGAAAAACTTAGAATATAAGAAACGCACAGTGTAGTACATAGTATATGAGTGAGTTGCACTGAAAAACTTAGAATATAAGAAACGCACAGTGTAGTACATAGTATATGAGTGAGTTGCACTGAAAAACATAGAATATAAGAAACGCACAGTGTAGTACATAGTATATGAGTGAGTTGCACTGAAAAACTTAGAATATAAGAAACGCACAGTGTAGTACATAGTATATGAGTGAGTTGCACTGAAAAACTTAGAATATAAGAAACGCACAGTGTAGTACATAGTATATGAGTGAGTTGCACTCAAAAACTTAGAATATAAGAAACGCACAGTGTAGTACATAGTATATGAGTGAGTTGCACTGAAAAACTTAGAATATAAGAAACGCACAGTGTAGTACATAGTATATGAGTGAGTTGCACTGAAAAACTTAGAATATAAGAAACGCACAGTGTAGTACATAGTATATGAGTGAGTTGCACTGAAAAACTTAGAATATAAGAAACGCTCAGTGTAGTACATAGTATATGAGTGAGTTGCACTGAAAAACTTAGAATTTAAGAAACAGACAGTGTAGTACATAGTATATGAGTGAGTTGCACTGAAAAACTTAGAATATAAGAAACGCACAGTGTAGTACATAGTATATGAATGAGTTGCACTGAAAAACTTAGAATATAAGAAACGCACAGTGTAGTACATAGTATATGAGTGAGTTGCACTGAAAAACTTAGAATATAAGAAACGCAAAGTGTAGTACATCATATATGAGTGAGTTGCACTGAAAAACTTAGAATATAAGAAACGCACATTGTAGTACATCGTATATGAGTGAGTTGCACTGAAAAACTTAGAATATAAGAAACGCACATTGTAGTACATAGTATATGAGTGAGTTGCACTGAAAAACTTAGAATATAAGAAACGCACAGTGTAGTACATAGTATATGAGTGAGTTGCACTGAAAAACTTAGAATATAAGAAACGCACAGTGTAGTACATAGTATATGAGTGAGTTGCACTGAAAAACTTAGAATATAAGAAACGCACAGTGTAGTACATAGTATATGAGTGAGTTGCACTGAAAAACTTAGAATTTACTGAAAAACCCGCATTACACGAAATGCACAGTGTAGTACATAGTATATGAGTGAGTTGCACTGAAAAACTTAGAATATAAGAAACGCACAGTGTAGTACATAGTATATGAGTGAGTTGCACTGAAAAACTTAGAATATAAGAAACGCACAGTGTAGTACATAGTATATGAGTGAGTTGCACTGAAAAACTTAGAATATAAGAAACGCACAGTGTATTACATAGTATATGAGTGAGTTGCACTAGAAAACTTAGAATATAAGAAACGCACAGTGTAGTACATAGTATATGAGTGAGTTGCACTGAAAAACTTAGAATATAAGAAACGCACAGTGTAGTACATAGTATATGAGTGAGTTGCACTGAAAAACTTAGAATATAAGAAACGCACAGTGTAGTACATAGTATATGAGTGAGTTGCACTGAAAAACTTAGAATATAAGAAACGCACAGTGTAGTAAATAGTATATGAGTGAGTTGCACTGAAAAACTTAGAATATAAGAAACGCACAGTATAGTACATAGTATATGAGTGAGTTGCACTGAAAAACTTAGAATATAAGAAACGCACAGTGTAGTACATAGTATATGAGTGAGTTGCACTGAAAAACTTAGAATTTACTGAAAAACCCGCATTACACGAAATGCACAGTGTAGTACATAGTATATGAGTGAGTTGCACTGAAAAACTTAGAATATAAGAAACGCACAGTGTAGTACATAGTATATGAGTGAGTTGCACTGAAAAACTTAGAATATAAGAAACACACAGTGTAGTACATAGTATATGAGTGAGTTGCACTGAAAAACTTAGAATATAAGAAACGCACAGTGTAGTACATAGTATATGAGTGAGTTGCACTGAAAAACTTAGAATATAAGAAACGCTCAGTGTAGTAAATAGTATATGAGTGAGTTGCACTGAAAAACTTAGAATTTAAGAAACGGACAGTGTAGTACATAGTATATGAGTGAGTTGCACTGAAAAACTTAGAATATAAGAAACGCACAGTGTAGTACATAGTATATGAGTGAGTTGCACTGAAAAACTTAGAATATAAGAAACGCACAGTGTAGTACATAGTATATGAATGAGTTGCACTGAAAAACTTAGAATATAAGAAACGCACAGTGTAGTACATAGTATATGAGTGAGTTGCACTGAAAAACTTAGAATATAAGAAACGCAAAGTGTAGTACATCATATATGAGTGAGTTGCACTGAAAAACTTAGAATATAAGAAACGCACATTGTAGTACATCGTATATGAGTGAGTTGCACTGAAAAACTTAGAATATAAGAAATGCACAGTGTAGTACATAGTATATGAGTGAGTTGCACTGAAAAACTTAGAATATAAGAAACGCACAGTGTAGTACATAGTATATGAGTGAGTTGCACTGAAAAACTTAGAATATAAGAAACGCACAGTGTAGTACATAGTATATGAGTGAGTTGCACTGAAAAACTTAGAATATAAGAAACGCACAGTGTAGTACATAGTATATGAGTGAGTTGCACTGAAAAACTTAGAATTTACTGAAAAACCCGCATTACACGAAATGCACAGTGTAGTACATAGTATATGAGTGAGTTGCACTGAAAAACTTAGAATATAAGAAACGCACAGTGTAGTACATAGTATATGAGTGAGTTGCACTGAAAAACTTAGAATATAAGAAACGCACAGTGTAGTACATAGTATATGAGTGAGTTGCACTGAAAAACTTAGAATATAAGAAACGCACAGTGTAGTACATAGTATATGAGTGAGTTGCACTGAAAAACTTAGAATATAAGAAACGCACAGTGTAGTACATAGTATATGAGTGAGTTGCACTGAAAAACTTAGAATATAAGAAACGCACAGTGTAGTACATAGTATATGAGTGAGTTGCACTGAAAAACTTAGAATATAAGAAACGCACAGTGTAGTACATAGTATATGAGTGAGTTGCACTCAAAAACTTAGAATATAAGAAACGCACAGTGTAGTACATAGTATATGAGTGAGTTGCACTGAAAAACTTAGAATATAAGAAACGCACAGTGTAGTACATAGTATATGAGTGAGTTGCACTGAAAAACTTAGAATATAAGAAACGCACAGTGTAGTACATAGTATATGAGTGAGTTGCCTTGAAAAACTTAGAATATAAGAAACGCACAGTGTAGTACATAGTATATGAGTGAGTTGCACTGAAAAACTTAGAATATAAGAAACGCACAGTGTAGTACATAGTATATGAGTGAGTTGCACTGAAAAACTTAGAATATAAGAAACGCACAGTGTAGTACATAGTATATGAGTGAGTTGCACTGAAAAACTTAGAATATAAGAAACGCACAGTGTAGTACATAGTATATGAGTGAGTTGCACTCAAAAACTTAGAATATAAGAAACGCACAGTGTAGTACATAGTATATGAGTGAGTTGCACTGAAAAACTTAGAATATAAGAAACGCACAGTGTAGTACATAGTATATGAGTGAGTTGCACTGAAAAACTTAGAATATAAGAAACGCACAGTGTAGTACATAGTATATGAGTGAGTTGCCTTGAAAAACTTAGAATATAAGAAACGCACAGTGTAGTACATAGTATATGAGTGAGTTGCACTGAAAAACTTAGAATATAAGAAACGCACAGTGTAGTACATAGTATATGAGTGAGTTGCACTGAAAAACTTAGAATATAAGAAACGCACAGTGTAGTACATAGTATATGAGTGAGTTGCACTCAAAAACTTAGAATATAAGAAACGCACAGTGTAGTACATAGTATATGATTGAGTTGCACTGAAAAACTTAGAATATAAGAAACGCACAGTGTAGTACATAGTATATGAGTGAGTTGCACTGAAAAACTTAGAATATAAGAAACACACAGTGTAGTACATAGTATATGAGTGAGTTGCACTCAAAAACTTAGAATATAAGAAACGCACAGTATAGTACATAGTATATGAATGAGTTGCACTGAAAAACTTAGAATTTACTGAAAAACCCGCATTACACGAAATGCACAGTGTAGTACATAGTATATGAGTGAGTTGCACTGAAAAACTTAGAATATAAGAAACGCACAGTGTAGTACATAGTATATGAGTGAGTTGCACTGAAAAACTTAGAATATAAGAAACGCACAGTGTAGTACATAGTATATGAGTGAGTTGCACTGAAAAACTTAGAATATAAGAAACGCACAGTGTAGTACATAGTATATGAGTGAGTTGCACTGAAAAACTTAGAATATAAGAAACGCACAGTGTAGTACATAGTATATGAGTGAGTTGCACTGAAAAACTTAGAATATAAGAAACGCTCAGTGTAGTACATAGTATATGAGTGAGTTGCACTGAAAAACTTAGAATTTAAGAAACAGACAGTGTAGTACATAGTATATGAGTGAGTTGCACTGAAAAACTTAGAATATAAGAAACGCACAGTGTAGTACATAGTATATGAGTGAGTTGCACTGAAAAACTTAGAATATAAGAAACGCACAGTGTAGTACATAGTATATGAGTGAGTTGCACTGAAAAACTTAGAATATAAGAAACGCACAGTGTAGTACATAGTATATGAGTGAGTTGCACTGAAAAACTTAGAATATAAGAAACGCACAGTGTAGTACATAGTATATGAGTGAGTTGCACTGAAAAACTTAGAATATAAGAAACGCACAGTGTAGTACATAGTATATGAGTGAGTTGCACTGAAAAACTTAGAATATAAGAAACGCACAGTGTAGTACATAGTATATGAGTGAGTTGCACTGAAAAAATTAGAATATAAGAAACGCACAGTGTAGTACATAGTATATGAGTGAGTTGCACTGAAAAACTTAGAATATAAGAAACGAACAGTGTAGTACATAGTATATGAGTGAGTTGCCTTGAAAAACTTAGAATATAAGAAACGCACAGTGTAGTACATAGTATATGAGTGAGTTGCACTGAAAAACTTAGAATATAAGAAACGCACAGTGTAGTACATAGTATATGAGTGAGTTGCACTGAAAAACTTAGAATATAAGAAACGCACAGTGTAGTACATAGTATATGAGTGAGTTGCACTCAAAAACTTAGAATATAAGAAACGCACAGTGTAGTACATAGTATATGAGTGAGTTGCACTGAAAAACTTAGAATTTACTGAAAAACCCGCATTACACGAAATGCACAGTGTAGTACATAGTATATGAGTGAGTTGCACTGAAAAACTTAGAATATAAGAAACGCACAGTGTAGTACATAGTATATGAGTGAGTTGCACTGAAAAACTTAGAATATAAGAAACGCACAGTGTAGTACATAGTATATGAGTGAGTTGCACTGAAAAACTTAGAATATAAGAAACGCACAGTGTAGTACATAGTATATGAGTGAGTTGCACTGAAAAACTTAGAATATAAGAAACGCAAAGTGTAGTACATAGTATATGAGTGAGTTGCACTGAAAAACTTAGAATATAAGAAACGCACAGTGTAGTACATAGTATATGAGTGAGTTGCACTGAAAAACTTAGAATATAAGAAACGCACAGTGTAGTACATAGTATATGAGTGAGTTGCACTGAAAAACTTAGAATATAAGAAACGCACAGTGTAGTACATAGTATATGAGTGAGTTGCCTTGAAAAACTTAGAATATAAGAAACGCACAGTGTAGTACATAGTATATGAGTGAGTTGCACTGAAAAACTTAGAATATAAGAAACGCACAGTGTAGTACATAGTATATGAGTGAGTTGCACTGAAAAACTTAGAATATAAGAAACGCACAGTGTAGTACATAGTATATGAGTGAGTTGCACTCAAAAACTTAGAATATAAGAAACGCACAGTGTAGTACATAGTATATGATTGAGTTGCACTGAAAAACTTAGAATATAAGAAACGCACAGTGTAGTACATAGTATATGAGTGAGTTGCACTGAAAAACTTAGAATATAAGAAACGCACAGTGTAGTACATAGTATATGAGTGAGTTGCACTCAAAAACTTAGAATATAAGAAACGCACAGTGTAGTACATAGTATATGAATGAGTTGCACTGAAAAACTTAGAATTTACTGAAAAACCCGCATTACACGAAATGCACAGTGTAGTACATAGTATATGAGTGAGTTGCACTGAAAAACTTAGAATATAAGAAACGCACAGTGTAGTACATAGTATATGAGTGAGTTGCACTGAAAAACTTAGAATATAAGAAACGCACAGTGTAGTACATAGTATATGAGTGAGTTGCACTGAAAAACTTAGAATATAAGAAACGCACAGTGTAGTACATAGTATATGAGTGAGTTGCACTGAAAAACTTAGAATATAAGAAACGCACAGTGTAGTACATAGTATATGAGTGAGTTGCACTGAAAAACTTAGAATATAAGAAACGCTCAGTGTAGTACATAGTATATGAGTGAGTTGCACTGAAAAACTTAGAATTTAAGAAACAGACAGTGTAGTACATAGTATATGAGTGAGTTGCACTGAAAAACTTAGAATATAAGAAACGCACAGTGTAGTACATAGTATATGAGTGAGTTGCACTGAAAAACTTAGAATATAAGAAACGCACAGTGTAGTACATAGTATATGAGTGAGTTGCACTGAAAAACTTAGAATATAAGAAACGCACAGTGTAGTACATCGTATATGAGTGAGTTGCACTGAAAAACTTAGAATATAAGAAACGCACAGTGTAGTACATAGTATATGAGTGAGTTGCACTCAAAAACTTAGAATATAAGAAACGCACAGTGTAGTACATAGTATATGAGTGAGTTGCACTCAAAAACTTAGAATATAAGAAACGCACAGTGTAGTACATAGTATATGAGTGAGTTGCACTGAAAAACTTAGAATTTACTGAAAAACCCGCATTACACGAAATGCACAGTGTAGTACATAGTATATGAGTGAGTTGCACTGAAAAACTTAGAATATAAGAAACGCACAGTGTAGTACATAGTATATGAGTGAGTTGCACTGAAAAACTTAGAATATAAGAAACGCACAGTGTAGTACATAGTATATGAGTGAGTTGCACTGAAAAACTTAGAATATAAGAAACGCACAGTGTAGTACATAGTATATGAGTGAGTTGCACTGAAACACTTAGAATATAAGAAACGCACAGTGTAGTACATAGTATATGAGTGAGTTGCACTGAAAAACTTAGAATTTATGAAACGCACAGTGTAGTACATAGTATATGAGTGAGTTGCACTCAAAAACTTAGAATATAAGAAACGCACAGTGTAGTACATAGTATATGAGTGAGTTGCACTGGAAAACTTAGAATATAAGAAACGCACAGTGTAGTACATAGTATATGAGTGAGTTGCACTGAAAAACTTAGAATATAAGAAACGCACAGTGTAGTACATAGTATATGAGTGAGTTGCACTGAAAAAATTAGAATATAAGAAACGCACAGTGTAGTACATAGTATATGAGTGAGTTGCACTGAAAAACTTAGAATATAAGAAACGAACAGTGTAGTACATAGTATATGAGTGAGTTGCCTTGAAAAACTTAGAATATAAGAAACGCACAGTGTAGTACATAGTATATGAGTGAGTTGCACTGAAAAACTTAGAATATAAGAAACGCACAGTGTAGTACATAGTATATGAGTGAGTTGCACTGAAAAACTTAGAATATAAGAAACGCACAGTGTAGTACATAGTATATGAGTGAGTTGCACTCAAAAACTTAGAATATAAGAAACGCACAGTGTAGTACATAGTATATGAGTGAGTTGCACTGAAAAACTTAGAATTTACTGAAAAACCCGCATTACACGAAATGCACAGTGTAGTACATAGTATATGAGTGAGTTGCACTGAAAAACTTAGAATATAAGAAACGCACAGTGTAGTACATAGTATATGAGTGAGTTGCACTGAAAAACTTAGAATATAAGAAACGCACAGTGTAGTACATAGTATATGAGTGAGTTGCACTGAAAAACTTAGAATATAAGAAACGCACAGTGTAGTACATAGTATATGAGTGAGTTGCACTGAAAAACTTAGAATATAAGAAACGCACAGTGTAGTACATAGTATATGAGTGAGTTGCACTGAAAAACTTAGAATATAAGAAACGCACAGTGTAGTACATAGTATATGAGTGAGTTGCACTGAAAAACTTAGAATATAAGAAACGCACAGTGTAGTACATAGTATATGAATGAGTTGCACTGAAAAACTTAGAATATAAGAAACGCACAGTGTAGTACATAGTATATGAGTGAGTTGCACTCAAAAACTTAGAATATAAGAAACGCACAGTGTAGTACATAGTATATGAGTGAGTTGCACTGAAAAACTTAGAATTTACTGAAAAACCCGCATTACACGAAACGCACAGTGTAGTACATAGTATATGAGTGAGTTGCACTGAAAAACTTAGAATATAAGAAATGCACAGTGTAGTACATAGTATATGAGTGAGTTGCACTGAAAAACTTAGAATATAAGAAACGCAGAGTGTAGTACATAGTATATGAGTGAGTTGCACTGAAAAACTTAGATATAAGAAACGCACAGTGTAGTACATAGTATATGAGTGAGTTGCACTGAAAAACTTAGAATATAAGAAACGCACAGTGTAGTACATAGTATATGAGTGAGTTGCACTGAAAAACTTAGAATATAAGAAACGCACAGTGTAGTACATAGTATATGAGTGAGTTGCACTGAAAAACTTAGAATATAAGAAACGCACAGTGTAGTACATAGTATATGAGTGAGTTGCACTGAAAAACTTAGAATTTACTGAAAAACCCGCATTACACGAAATGCACAGTGTAGTACATAGTATATGAGTGAGTTGCACTGAAAAACTTAGAATATAAGAAACGCACAGTGTGGTACATAGTATATGAGTGAGTTGCACTGAAAAACTTAGAATATAAGAAACGCACAGTGTAGTACATAGTATATGAGTGAGTTGCACTGAAAAACTTAGAATATAAGAAACACACAGTGTAGTACATAGTATATGAGTGAGTTGCACTGAAAAACTTAGAATATAAGAAACGCACAGTGTAGTACATAGTATATGAGTGAGTTGCACTGAAAAACTTAGAATATAAGAAACGCACAGTGTAGTACATAGTATATGAGTGAGTTGCACTGAAAAACTTAGAATATAAGAAACGCACAGTGTAGTACATAGTATATGAGTGAGTTGCACTGAAAAACTTAGAATATAAGAAACGCACAGTGTAGTACATAGTATATGAGTGAGTTGCACTGAAAAACTTAGAATATAAGAAACGCACAGTGTAGTACATAGTATATGAGTGAGTTGCACTGAAAAACTTAGAATATAAGAAACGCACAGTGTAGTACATAGTATATGAGTGAGTTGCACTCAAAAACTTAGAATATAAGAAACGCACAGTGTAGTACATAGTATATGAGTGAGTTGCACTGAAAAACTTAGAATATAAGAAACGCACAGTGTAGTACATAGTATATGAGTGAGTTGCACTGAAAAACTTAGAATATAAGAAACGCACAGTGTAGTACATAGTATATGAGTGAGTTGCACTGAAAAACTTAGAATATAAGAAACGCTCAGTGTAGTACATAGTATATGAGTGAGTTGCACTGAAAAACTTAGAATTTAAGAAACAGACAGTGTAGTACATAGTATATGAGTGAGTTGCACTGAAAAACTTAGAATATAAGAAACGCACAGTGTAGTACATAGTATATGAGTGAGTTGCACTGAAAAACTTAGAATATAAGAAACACACAGTGTAGTACATAGTATATGAGTGAGTTGCACTGAAAAACTTAGAATATAAGAAACGCACAGTGTAGTACATCGTATATGAGTGAGTTGCACTGAAAAACTTAGAATATAAGAAACGCACAGTGTAGTACATAGTATATGAGCGAGTTGCACTGAAAAACTTAGAATATAAGAAACGCACAGTGTAGTACATAGTATATGAGCGAGTTGCACTGAAAAACTTAGAATATAAGAAACGCACAGTGTAGTACATAGTATATGAGCGAGTTGCACTGAAAAACTTAGAATATAAGAAACGCACAGTGTAGTACATAGTATATGAGTGAGTTGCACTGAAAAACTTAGAATATAAGAAACGCACAGTGTAGTACATAGTATATGAGTGAGTTGCACTGAAAAACTTAGAATATAAGAAACGCACAGTGTAGTACATAGTATATGAGTGAGTTGCACTGAAAAACTTAGAATATAAGAAACGCACAGTGTAGTACATAGTATATGAATGAGTTGCACTGAAAAACTTAGAATATAAGAAACGCACAGTGTAGTACATAGTATATGAGTGAGTTGCACTCAAAAACTTAGAATATAAGAAACGCACAGTGTAGTACATAGTATATGAGTGAGTTGCACTGAAAAACTTAGAATTTACTGAAAAACCCGCATTACACGAAACGCACAGTGTAGTACATAGTATATGAGTGAGTTGCACTGAAAAACTTAGAATATAAGAAATGCACAGTGTAGTACATAGTATATGAGTGAGTTGCACTGAAAAACTTAGAATATAAGAAACGCAGAGTGTAGTACATAGTATATGAGTGAGTTGCACTGAAAAACTTAGATATAAGAAACGCACAGTGTAGTACATAGTATATGAGTGAGTTGCACTGAAAAACTTAGAATATAAGAAACGCACAGTGTAGTACATAGTATATGAGTGAGTTGCACTCAAAAACTTAGAATATAAGAAACGCACAGTGTAGTACATAGTATATGAGTGAGTTGCACTCAAAAACTTAGAATTTACTGAAAAACCCGCATTACACGAAATGCACAGTGTAGTACATAGTATATGAGTGAGTTGCACTGAAAAACTTAGAATATAAGAAACGCACAGTGTAGTACATAGTATATGAGTGAGTTGCACTGAAAAACTTAGAATATAAGAAACCCACAGTGTAGTACATAGTATATGAGTGAGTTGCCCTGAAAAACTTAGAATATAAGAAACGCACAGTGTAGTACATAGTATATGAGTGAGTTGCACTGAAAAACTTAGAATATAAGAAACGCACAGTGTAGTACATAGTATATGAGTGAGTTGCACTGAAAAACTTAGAATATAAGAAACGCACAGTGTAGTACATAGTATATGAGTGAGTTGCACTGAAAAACTTAGAATTTACTGAAAAACCCGCATTACACGAAATGCACAGTGTAGTACATAGTATATGAGTGAGTTGCACTGAAAAACTTAGAATATAAGAAACGCACAGTGTGGTACATAGTATATGAGTGAGTTGCACTGAAAAACTTAGAATATAAGAAACGCACAGTGTAGTACATAGTATATGAGTGAGTTGCACTGAAAAACTTAGAATATAAGAAACACACAGTGTAGTATATAGTATATGAGTGAGTTGCACTGAAAAACTTAGAATATAAGAAACGCACAGTGTAGTACATAGTATATGAGTGAGTTGCACTGAAAAACTTAGAATATAAGAAACGCACAGTGTAGTACATAGTATATGAGTGAGTTGCACTGAAAAACTTAGAATATAAGAAACGCACAGTGTAGTACATAGTATATGAGTGAGTTGCACTCAAAAACTTAGAATATAAGAAACGCACAGTGTAGTACATAGTATATGAGTGAGTTGCACTGAAAAACTTAGAATATAAGAAACGCACAGTGTAGTACATAGTATATGAGTGAGTTGCACTGAAAAACTTAGAATATAAGAAACGCACAGTGTAGTACATAGTATATGAGTGAGTTGCACTGAAAAACTTAGAATTTACTGAAAAACCCGCATTACACGAAATGCACAGTGTAGTACATAGTATATGAGTGAGTTGCACTGAAAAACTTTGAATATAAGAAACGCACAGTGTAGTACATAGTATATGAGTGAGTTGCACTGAAAAACTTAGAATATAAGAAACGCACAGTGTAGTACATAGTATATGAGTGAGTTGCACTGAAAAACTTAGAATATAAGAAACGCACAGTGTAGTACATAGTATATGAGTGAGTTGCACTGAAAAACTTAGAATATAAGAAACGCACAGTGTAGTACATAGTATATGAGTGAGTTGCACTGAAAAACTTAGAATATAAGAAACGCACAGTGTAGTACATAGTATATGAGTGAGTTGCACTCAAAAACTTAGAATATAAGAAACGCACAGTGTAGTACATAGTATATGAGTGAGTTGCACTGAAAAACTTAGAATATAAGAAACGCACAGTGTAGTACATAGTATATGAGTGAGTTGCACTGAAAAACTTAGAATATAAGAAACGCACAGTGTAGTACATAGTATATGAGTGAGTTGCACTCAAAAACTTAGAATATAAGAAACGCACAGTGTAGTACATAGTATATGAGTGAGTTGCACTGAAAAACTTAGAATATAAGAAACGCACAGTGTAGTACATAGTATATGAGTGAGTTGCACTCAAAAACTTAGAATATAAGAAACGCACAGTGTAGTACATAGTATATGAGTGAGTTGCACTCAAAAACTTAGAATATAAGAAACGCACAGTGTAGTACATAGTATATGAGTGAGTTGCACTGAAAAACTTAGAATATAAGAAACGCACAGTGTAGTACATAGTATATGAGTGAGTTGCACTGAAAAACTTAGAATATAAGAAACGCACAGTGTAGTACATAGTATATGAGTGAGTTGCACTGAAAAACTTAGAATATAAGAAACGCACAGTGTAGTACATAGTATATGAGTGAGTTGCACTGAAAAACTTAGAATATAAGAAACGCACAGTGTAGTACATAGTATATGAGTGAGTTGCACTCAAAAACTTAGAATATAAGAAACGCACAGTGTAGTACATAGTATATGAGTGAGTTGCACTGAAAAACTTAGAATATAAGAAACGCACAGTGTAGTACATAGTATATGAGTGAGTTGCACTGAAAAACTTAGAATATAAGAAACGCACAGTGTAGTACATAGTATATGAGTGAGTTGCACTCAAAAACTTAGAATATAAGAAACGCACAGTGTAGTACATAGTATATGAGTGAGTTGCACTGAAAAACTTAGAATATAAGAAACGCACAGTGTAGTACATAGTATATGAGTGAGTTGCACTGAAAAACTTAGAATATAAGAAACGCACAGTGTAGTACATAGTATATGAGTGAGTTGCACTGAAAAACTTAGAATATAAGAAACGCACAGTGTAGTACATAATATATGAGTGAGTTGCACTGAAAAACTTAGAATATAAGAAACGCACAGTGTAGTGCATATTATATGAGTGAGTTGCACTGAAAAACTTAGAATATAAGAAACGCACAGTGTAGTGCATAGTATATGAGTGAGTTGCACTGAAAAACTTAGAATATAAGAAACGCACAGTGTAGTACATAGTATATGAGTGAGTTGCACTGAAAAACTTAGAATATAAGAAACGCACAGTGTAGTACATAGTATATGAGTGAGTTGCTCTGAAAAACTTAGAATATAAGAAACGCACAGTGTAGTACATAGTATATGAGTGAGTTGCACTGAAAAACTTAGAATATAAGAAACGCACAGTGTAGTACATAGTATATGAGTGAGTTGCACTGAAAAACTTAGAATATAAGAAACGCACAGTGTAGTACATAGTATATGAGTGAGTTGCACTCAAAAACTTAGAATATAAGAAACGCACAGTGTAGTACATAGTATATGAGTGAGTTGCACTGAAAAACTTAGAATATAAGAAACGCACAGTGTAGTACATAGTATATGAGTGAGTTGCACTGAAAAACTTAGAATATAAGAAACGCACAGTGTAGTACATAGTATATGAGTGAGTTGCACTGAAAAACTTAGAATATAAGAAACGCAGTGTAGTACATAGTATATTAGTGAGTTGCACTGAAAAACTTAGAATATAAGAAACGCACTGTGTAGTACATAGTATATGAGTGAGTTGCACTGAAAAACTTAGAATATAAGAAACGCACATTGTAGTACATAGTATATGAGTGAGTTGCACTGAAAAACTTAGAATTTACTGAAAAACCCGCATTACACGAAATGCACAGTGTAGTACATAGTATATGAGTGAGTTGCACTGAAAAACTTAGAATATAAGAAACGCACAGTGTAGTACATAGTATATGAGTGAGTTGCACTGAAAAACTTAGAATATAAGAAACGCACAGTGTAGTACATAGTATATGAGTGAGTTGCACTCAAAAACTTAGAATATAAGAAACGCACAGTGTAGTACATAGTATATGAGTGAGTTGCACTGAAAAACTTAGAATATAAGAAACGCACAGTGTAGTACATAGTATATGAGTGAGTTGCACTGAAAAACTTAGAATATAAGAAACGCACAGTGTAGTACATAGTATATGAGTGAGTTGCACTCAAAAACTTAGAATATAAGAAACGCACAGTGTAGTACATAGTATATGAGTGAGTTGCACTGAAAAACTTAGAATATAAGAAACGCACAATGTAGTACATAGTATATGAGTGAGTTGCACTGAAAAACTTAGAATATAAGAAACGCACAGTGTAGTACATAGTATATGAGTGAGTTGCACTGAAAAACTTAGAATATAAGAAACGCACAGTGTAGTACATAATATATGAGTGAGTTGCACTGAAAAACTTAGAATATAAGAAACGCACAGTGTAGTGCATATTATATGAGTGAGTTGCACTGAAAAACTTAGAATATAAGAAACGCACAGTGTAATGCATAGTATATGAGTGAGTTGCACTGAAAAACTTAGAATATAAGAAACGCACAGTGTAGTACATAGTATATGAGTGAGTTGCACTGAAAAACTTAGAATATAAGAAACGCACAGTGTAGTACATAGTATATGAGTGAGTTGCACTGAAAAACTTAGAATATAAGAAACGCACAGTGTAGTACATAGTATATGAGTGAGTTGCACTGAAAAACTTAGAATATAAGAAACGCACAGTGTAGTACATAGTATATGAGTGAGTTGCACTGAAAAACTTAGAATATAAGAAACGCACAGTGTAGTACATAGTATATGAGTGAGTTGCACTGAAAAACTTAGAATATAAGAAACGCACAGTGTAGTACATAGTATATGAGTGAGTTGCACTGAAAAACTTAGAATATAAGAAACGCACAGTGTAGTACATAGTATATGAGTGAGTTGCACTGAAAAACTTAGAATATAAGAAACGCACAGTGTAGTACATAGTATATGAGTGAGTTGCACTGAAAAACTTAGAATATAAGAAACGCACAGTGTAGTACATAGTATATGAATGAGTTGCACTGAAAAACTTAGAATATAAGAAACGCACAGTGTAGTACATAGTATATGAGTGAGTTGCACTCAAAAACTTAGAATATAAGAAACGCACAGTGTAGTACATAGTATATGAGTGAGTTGCACTGAAAAACTTAGAATTTACTGAAAAACCCGCATTACACGAAACGCACAGTGTAGTACATAGTATATGAGTGAGTTGCACTGAAAAACTTAGAATATAAGAAATGCACAGTGTAGTACATAGTATATGAGTGAGTTGCACTGAAAAACTTAGAATATAAGAAACGCAGAGTGTAGTACATAGTATATGAGTGAGTTGCACTGAAAAACTTAGATATAAGAAACGCACAGTGTAGTACATAGTATATGAGTGAGTTGCACTGAAAAACTTAGAATATAAGAAACGCACAGTGTAGTACATAGTATATGAGTGAGTTGCACTGAAAAACTTAGAATATAAGAAACGCACAGTGTAGTACATAGTATATGAGTGAGTTGCACTGAAAAACTTAGAATATAAGAAACGCACAGTGTAGTACATAGTATATGAGTGAGTTGCACTGAAAAACTTAGAATTTACTGAAAAACCCGCATTACACGAAATGCACAGTGTAGTACATAGTATATGAGTGAGTTGCACTGAAAAACTTAGAATATAAGAAACGCACAGTGTGGTACATAGTATATGAGTGAGTTGCACTGAAAAACTTAGAATATAAGAAACGCACAGTGTAGTACATAGTATATGAGTGAGTTGCACTGAAAAACTTAGAATATAAGAAACACACAGTGTAGTACATAGTATATGAGTGAGTTGCACTGAAAAACTTAGAATATAAGAAACGCACAGTGTAGTACATAGTATATGAGTGAGTTGCACTGAAAAACTTAGAATATAAGAAACGCACAGTGTAGTACATAGTATATGAGTGAGTTGCACTGAAAAACTTAGAATATAAGAAACGCACAGTGTAGTACATAGTATATGAGTGAGTTGCACTGAAAAACTTAGAATATAAGAAACGCACAGTGTAGTACATAGTATATGAGTGAGTTGCACTGAAAAACTTAGAATATAAGAAACGCACAGTGTAGTACATAGTATATGAGTGAGTTGCACTGAAAAACTTAGAATATAAGAAACGCACAGTGTAGTACATAGTATATGAGTGAGTTGCACTCAAAAACTTAGAATATAAGAAACGCACAGTGTAGTACATAGTATATGAGTGAGTTGCACTGAAAAACTTAGAATATAAGAAACGCACAGTGTAGTACATAGTATATGAGTGAGTTGCACTGAAAAACTTAGAATATAAGAAACGCACAGTGTAGTACATAGTATATGAGTGAGTTGCACTGAAAAACTTAGAATATAAGAAACGCTCAGTGTAGTACATAGTATATGAGTGAGTTGCACTGAAAAACTTAGAATTTAAGAAACAGACAGTGTAGTACATAGTATATGAGTGAGTTGCACTGAAAAACTTAGAATATAAGAAACGCACAGTGTAGTACATAGTATATGAGTGAGTTGCACTGAAAAACTTAGAATATAAGAAACACACAGTGTAGTACATAGTATATGAGTGAGTTGCACTGAAAAACTTAGAATATAAGAAACGCACAGTGTAGTACATCGTATATGAGTGAGTTGCACTGAAAAACTTAGAATATAAGAAACGCACAGTGTAGTACATAGTATATGAGCGAGTTGCACTGAAAAACTTAGAATATAAGAAACGCACAGTGTAGTACATAGTATATGAGCGAGTTGCACTGAAAAACTTAGAATATAAGAAACGCACAGTGTAGTACATAGTATATGAGCGAGTTGCACTGAAAAACTTAGAATATAAGAAACGCACAGTGTAGTACATAGTATATGAGTGAGTTGCACTGAAAAACTTAGAATATAAGAAACGCACAGTGTAGTACATAGTATATGAGTGAGTTGCACTGAAAAACTTAGAATATAAGAAACGCACAGTGTAGTACATAGTATATGAGTGAGTTGCACTGAAAAACTTAGAATATAAGAAACGCACAGTGTAGTACATAGTATATGAATGAGTTGCACTGAAAAACTTAGAATATAAGAAACGCACAGTGTAGTACATAGTATATGAGTGAGTTGCACTCAAAAACTTAGAATATAAGAAACGCACAGTGTAGTACATAGTATATGAGTGAGTTGCACTGAAAAACTTAGAATTTACTGAAAAACCCGCATTACACGAAACGCACAGTGTAGTACATAGTATATGAGTGAGTTGCACTGAAAAACTTAGAATATAAGAAATGCACAGTGTAGTACATAGTATATGAGTGAGTTGCACTGAAAAACTTAGAATATAAGAAACGCAGAGTGTAGTACATAGTATATGAGTGAGTTGCACTGAAAAACTTAGATATAAGAAACGCACAGTGTAGTACATAGTATATGAGTGAGTTGCACTGAAAAACTTAGAATATAAGAAACGCACAGTGTAGTACATAGTATATGAGTGAGTTGCACTCAAAAACTTAGAATATAAGAAACGCACAGTGTAGTACATAGTATATGAGTGAGTTGCACTCAAAAACTTAGAATTTACTGAAAAACCCGCATTACACGAAATGCACAGTGTAGTACATAGTATATGAGTGAGTTGCACTGAAAAACTTAGAATATAAGAAACGCACAGTGTAGTACATAGTATATGAGTGAGTTGCACTGAAAAACTTAGAATATAAGAAACCCACAGTGTAGTACATAGTATATGAGTGAGTTGCCCTGAAAAACTTAGAATATAAGAAACGCACAGTGTAGTACATAGTATATGAGTGAGTTGCACTGAAAAACTTAGAATATAAGAAACGCACAGTGTAGTACATAGTATATGAGTGAGTTGCACTGAAAAACTTAGAATATAAGAAACGCACAGTGTAGTACATAGTATATGAGTGAGTTGCACTGAAAAACTTAGAATTTACTGAAAAACCCGCATTACACGAAATGCACAGTGTAGTACATAGTATATGAGTGAGTTGCACTGAAAAACTTAGAATATAAGAAACGCACAGTGTGGTACATAGTATATGAGTGAGTTGCACTGAAAAACTTAGAATATAAGAAACGCACAGTGTAGTACATAGTATATGAGTGAGTTGCACTGAAAAACTTAGAATATAAGAAACACACAGTGTAGTATATAGTATATGAGTGAGTTGCACTGAAAAACTTAGAATATAAGAAACGCACAGTGTAGTACATAGTATATGAGTGAGTTGCACTGAAAAACTTAGAATATAAGAAACGCACAGTGTAGTACATAGTATATGAGTGAGTTGCACTGAAAAACTTAGAATATAAGAAACGCACAGTGTAGTACATAGTATATGAGTGAGTTGCACTCAAAAACTTAGAATATAAGAAACGCACAGTGTAGTACATAGTATATGAGTGAGTTGCACTGAAAAACTTAGAATATAAGAAACGCACAGTGTAGTACATAGTATATGAGTGAGTTGCACTGAAAAACTTAGAATATAAGAAACGCACAGTGTAGTACATAGTATATGAGTGAGTTGCACTGAAAAACTTAGAATTTACTGAAAAACCCGCATTACACGAAATGCACAGTGTAGTACATAGTATATGAGTGAGTTGCACTGAAAAACTTTGAATATAAGAAACGCACAGTGTAGTACATAGTATATGAGTGAGTTGCACTGAAAAACTTAGAATATAAGAAACGCACAGTGTAGTACATAGTATATGAGTGAGTTGCACTGAAAAACTTAGAATATAAGAAACGCACAGTGTAGTACATAGTATATGAGTGAGTTGCACTGAAAAACTTAGAATATAAGAAACGCACAGTGTAGTACATAGTATATGAGTGAGTTGCACTGAAAAACTTAGAATATAAGAAACGCACAGTGTAGTACATAGTATATGAGTGAGTTGCACTCAAAAACTTAGAATATAAGAAACGCACAGTGTAGTACATAGTATATGAGTGAGTTGCACTGAAAAACTTAGAATATAAGAAACGCACAGTGTAGTACATAGTATATGAGTGAGTTGCACTGAAAAACTTAGAATATAAGAAACGCACAGTGTAGTACATAGTATATGAGTGAGTTGCACTGAAAAACTTAGAATATAAGAAACGCACAGTGTAGTACATAGTATATGAGTGAGTTGCACTGAAAAACTTAGAATATAAGAAACGCACAGTGTAGTACATAGTATATGAGTGAGTTGCACTCAAAAACTTAGAATATAAGAAACGCACAGTGTAGTACATAGTATATGAGTGAGTTGCACTCAAAAACTTAGAATATAAGAAACGCACAGTGTAGTACATAGTATATGAGTGAGTTGCACTGAAAAACTTAGAATATAAGAAACGCACAGTGTAGTACATAGTATATGAGTGAGTTGCACTGAAAAACTTAGAATATAAGAAACGCACAGTGTAGTACATAGTATATGAGTGAGTTGCACTGAAAAACTTAGAATATAAGAAACGCACAGTGTAGTACATAGTATATGAGTGAGTTGCACTGAAAAACTTAGAATATAAGAAACGCACAGTGTAGTACATAGTATATGAGTGAGTTGCACTCAAAAACTTAGAATATAAGAAACGCACAGTGTAGTACATAGTATATGAGTGAGTTGCACTGAAAAACTTAGAATATAAGAAACGCACAGTGTAGTACATAGTATATGAGTGAGTTGCACTGAAAAACTTAGAATATAAGAAACGCACAGTGTAGTACATAGTATATGAGTGAGTTGCACTCAAAAACTTAGAATATAAGAAACGCACAGTGTAGTACATAGTATATGAGTGAGTTGCACTGAAAAACTTAGAATATAAGAAACGCACAGTGTAGTACATAGTATATGAGTGAGTTGCACTGAAAAACTTAGAATATAAGAAACGCACAGTGTAGTACATAGTATATGAGTGAGTTGCACTGAAAAACTTAGAATATAAGAAACGCACAGTGTAGTACATAATATATGAGTGAGTTGCACTGAAAAACTTAGAATATAAGAAACGCACAGTGTAGTGCATATTATATGAGTGAGTTGCACTGAAAAACTTAGAATATAAGAAACGCACAGTGTAGTGCATAGTATATGAGTGAGTTGCACTGAAAAACTTAGAATATAAGAAACGCACAGTGTAGTACATAGTATATGAGTGAGTTGCACTGAAAAACTTAGAATATAAGAAACGCACAGTGTAGTACATAGTATATGAGTGAGTTGCTCTGAAAAACTTAGAATATAAGAAACGCACAGTGTAGTACATAGTATATGAGTGAGTTGCACTGAAAAACTTAGAATATAAGAAACGCACAGTGTAGTACATAGTATATGAGTGAGTTGCACTGAAAAACTTAGAATATAAGAAACGCACAGTGTAGTACATAGTATATGAGTGAGTTGCACTCAAAAACTTAGAATATAAGAAACGCACAGTGTAGTACATAGTATATGAGTGAGTTGCACTGAAAAACTTAGAATATAAGAAACGCACAGTGTAGTACATAGTATATGAGTGAGTTGCACTGAAAAACTTAGAATATAAGAAACGCACAGTGTAGTACATAGTATATGAGTGAGTTGCACTGAAAAACTTAGAATATAAGAAACGCAGTGTAGTACATAGTATATTAGTGAGTTGCACTGAAAAACTTAGAATATAAGAAACGCACTGTGTAGTACATAGTATATGAGTGAGTTGCACTGAAAAACTTAGAATATAAGAAACGCACATTGTAGTACATAGTATATGAGTGAGTTGCACTGAAAAACTTAGAATTTACTGAAAAACCCGCATTACACGAAATGCACAGTGTAGTACATAGTATATGAGTGAGTTGCACTGAAAAACTTAGAATATAAGAAACGCACAGTGTAGTACATAGTATATGAGTGAGTTGCACTGAAAAACTTAGAATATAAGAAACGCACAGTGTAGTACATAGTATATGAGTGAGTTGCACTCAAAAACTTAGAATATAAGAAACGCACAGTGTAGTACATAGTATATGAGTGAGTTGCACTGAAAAACTTAGAATATAAGAAACGCACAGTGTAGTACATAGTATATGAGTGAGTTGCACTGAAAAACTTAGAATATAAGAAACGCACAGTGTAGTACATAGTATATGAGTGAGTTGCACTCAAAAACTTAGAATATAAGAAACGCACAGTGTAGTACATAGTATATGAGTGAGTTGCACTGAAAAACTTAGAATATAAGAAACGCACAATGTAGTACATAGTATATGAGTGAGTTGCACTGAAAAACTTAGAATATAAGAAACGCACAGTGTAGTACATAGTATATGAGTGAGTTGCACTGAAAAACTTAGAATATAAGAAACGCACAGTGTAGTACATAATATATGAGTGAGTTGCACTGAAAAACTTAGAATATAAGAAACGCACAGTGTAGTGCATATTATATGAGTGAGTTGCACTGAAAAACTTAGAATATAAGAAACGCACAGTGTAATGCATAGTATATGAGTGAGTTGCACTGAAAAACTTAGAATATAAGAAACGCACAGTGTAGTACATAGTATATGAGTGAGTTGCACTGAAAAACTTAGAATATAAGAAACGCACAGTGTAGTACATAGTATATGAGTGAGTTGCACTGAAAAACTTAGAATATAAGAAACGCACAGTGTAGTACATAGTATATGAGTGAGTTGCACTGAAAAACTTAGAATATAAGAAACGCACAGTGTAGTACATAGTATATGAGTGAGTTGCACTGAAAAACTTAGAATATAAGAAACGCACAGTGTAGTACATAGTATATGAGTGAGTTGCACTCAAAAACTTAGAATATAAGAAACGCACAGTGTAGTACATAGTATATGAGTGAGTTGCACTGAAAAACTTAGAATATAAGAAACGCACAGTGTAGTATATAGTATATGAGTGAGTTGCACTGAAAAACTTAGAATATAAGAAACGCACAGTGTAGTACATAGTATATGAGTGAGTTGCACTGAAAAACTTAGAATATAAGAAACGCACAGTGTAGTACATAGTATATGAGTGAGTTGCACTGAAAAACTTAGAATATAAGAAACGCACAGTGTAGTACATAGTATATGAGTGAGTTGCACTGAAAAACTTAGAATATAAGAAACGCACAGTGTAGTACATAGTATATGAGTGAGTTGCACTGAAAAACTTAGAATATAAGAAACGCACAGTGTAGTACATAGTATATGAGTGAGTTGCACTGAAAAACTTAGAATATAAAAAACGCACAGTGTAGTACATAGTATATGAGTGAGTTGCACTGAAAAACTTAGAATATAAGAAACACACAGTGTAGTGCATAGTATATGAGTGAGTTGCACTGAAAAACTTAGAATATAGAAACGCACAGTGTAGTACATAGTATATGAGTGAGTTGCACTGAAAAACTTAGAATATAAGAAACGCACAGTGTAGTACATAGTATATGAGTGAGTTGCACTGAAAAACTTAGAATATAAGAAACGCACAGTGTAGTACATAGTATATGAGTGAGTTGCACTGAAAAACTTAGAATATAAGAAACGCACAGTGTAGTACATAGTATATGAGTGAGTTGCACTGAAAATCTTAGAATATAAGAAACGCACAGTGTAGTACATATTATATGAGTGAGTTGCACTGAAAAACTTAGAATTTACTGAAAAACCCGCATTACACGAAATGCACAGTGTAGTACATAGTATATGAGTGAGTTGCACTGAAAAACTTAGAATATAAGAAACGCACAGTGTAGTAAATAGTATATGAGTGAGTTGCACTGAAAAACTTAGAATATCAGAAACGCACAGTGTAGTACATAGTATATGAGTGAGTTGCACTGAAAATCTTAGAATATAAGAAACGCACAGTGTAGTACATAGTATATGAGTGAGTTGCACTGAAAAACTTAGAATTTACTGAAAAACCCGCATTACACGAAATGCACAGTGTAGTACATAGTATATGAGTGAGTTGCACTGAAAAACTTAGAATATAAGAAACGCACAGTGTAGTACATAGTATATGAGTGAGTTGCACTGAAAAACTTAGAATATAAGAAACGCACAGTGTAGTACATAGTATATGAGTGAGTTGCACTCAAAAACTTAGAATATAAGAAACGCACATTGTAGTACATAGTATATGAGTGAGTTGCACTGAAAAACTTAGAATGTACTGAAAAACCCGCATTACACGAAATGCACAGTGTAGTACATAGTATAAGAGTGAGTTGCACTGAAAAACTTAGAATATAAGAAACGCACAGTGTAGTACATAGTATATGAGTGAGTTGCACTGAAAAACTTAGATATAAGAAACGCACAGTGTAGTACATAGTATATGAGTGAGTTGCACTGAAATCTTAGAATATAAGAAACGCACAGTGTAGTACATAGTATATGAGTGAGTTGCACTGAAAAACTTAGAATATAAGAAACGCACAGTGTAGTACATAGTATATGAGTGAGTTGCACTGAAAAACTTAGAATATAAGAAACGCACAGTGTAGTACATAGTATATGAGTGAGTTGCACTGAAAAACTTAGAATATAAAAAACGCACAGTGTAGTACATAGTATATGAGTGAGTTGCACTGAAAAACTTAGAATATAAGAAACACACAGTGTAGTGCATAGTATATGAGTGAGTTGCACTGAAAAACTTAGAATATAGAAACGCACAGTGTAGTACATAGTATATGAGTGAGTTGCACTGAAAAACTTAGAATATAAGAAACGCACAGTGTAGTACATAGTATATGAGTGAGTTGCACTGAAAAACTTAGAATATAAGAAACGCACAGTGTAGTACATAGTATATGAGTGAGTTGCACTGAAAAACTTAGAATATAAGAAACGCACAGTGTAGTACATAGTATATGAGTGAGTTGCACTGAAAATCTTAGAATATAAGAAACGCACAGTGTAGTACATATTATATGAGTGAGTTGCACTGAAAAACTTAGAATTTACTGAAAAACCCGCATTACACGAAATGCACAGTGTAGTACATAGTATATGAGTGAGTTGCACTGAAAAACTTAGAATATAAGAAACGCACAGTGTAGTAAATAGTATATGAGTGAGTTGCACTGAAAAACTTAGAATATCAGAAACGCACAGTGTAGTACATAGTATATGAGTGAGTTGCACTGAAAATCTTAGAATATAAGAAACGCACAGTGTAGTACATAGTATATGAGTGAGTTGCACTGAAAAACTTAGAATTTACTGAAAAACCCGCATTACACGAAATGCACAGTGTAGTACATAGTATATGAGTGAGTTGCACTGAAAAACTTAGAATATAAGAAACGCACAGTGTAGTACATAGTATATGAGTGAGTTGCACTGAAAAACTTAGAATATAAGAAACGCACAGTGTAGTACATAGTATATGAGTGAGTTGCACTCAAAAACTTAGAATATAAGAAACGCACATTGTAGTACATAGTATATGAGTGAGTTGCACTGAAAAACTTAGAATGTACTGAAAAACCCGCATTACACGAAATGCACAGTGTAGTACATAGTATAAGAGTGAGTTGCACTGAAAAACTTAGAATATAAGAAACGCACAGTGTAGTACATAGTATATGAGTGAGTTGCACTGAAAAACTTAGATATAAGAAACGCACAGTGTAGTACATAGTATATGAGTGAGTTGCACTGAAATCTTAGAATATAAGAAACGCACAGTGTAGTACATAGTATATGAGTGAGTTGCACTGAAAAACTTAGAATATAAGAAACGCACAGTGTAGTACATAGTATATGAGTGAGTTGCACTGAAAAACTTAGAATTTACTGAAAAACCCGCATTACACGAAATGCACAGTGTAGTACATAGTATATGAGTGAGTTGCACTGAAAAACTTAGAATATAAGAAACGCACAGTGTAGTACATAGTATATGAGTGAGTTGCCCTGAAAAACTTAGAATATAAGAAACGCACAGTGTAGTACATAGTATATGAGTGAGTTGCACTGAAAAACTTAGAATATAAGAAACGCACAGTGTAGTACATAGTATATGAGTGAGTTGCACTGAAAAACTTAGAATATAAGAAACGCACAGTGTAGTACATAGTATATGAGTGAGTTGCACTGAAAAACTTAGAATATAAGAAACGCACAGTGTAGTACATCGTATATGAGTGAGTTGCACTGAAAAACTTAGAATATAAGAAACGCACAGTGTAGTACATAGTATATGAGTGAGTTGCACTGAAAAACTTAGAATATAAGAAACGCACAGTGTAGTACATAGTATATGAGTGAGTTGCACTGAAAAACTTAGAATATAAGAAACGCACAGTGTAGTACATAGTATATGAGTGAGTTGCACTGAAAAACTTAGAATATAAGAAACGCACAGTGTAGTACATAGTATATGAGTGAGTTGCACTGAAAAACTTAGAATATAAGAAACGCACAGTGTAGTACATAGTATATGAGTGAGTTGCACTGAAAAACTTAGAATATAAGAAACGCACAGTGTAGTACATAGTATATGAGTGAGTTGCACTGAAAAACTTAGAATATAAGAAACGCACAGTGTAGTACATAGTATATGAATGAGTTGCACTGAAAAACTTAGAATATAAGAAACGCACAGTGTAGTACATAGTATATGAGTGAGTTGCACTCAAAAACTTAGAATATAAGAAACGCACAGTGTAGTACATAGTATATGAGTGAGTTGCACTGAAAATCTTAGAATTTACTGAAAAACCCGCATTACACGAAATGCACAGTGTAGTACATGGTATAAGAGTGAGTTGCACTGAAAAACTTAGAATATAAGAAACGCACAGTGTAGTACATAGTATATGAGTGAGTTGCACTGAAAAACTTAGAATATAAGAAACGCACAGTGTAGTACATAGTATATGAGTGAGTTGCACTGAAAAACTTAGAATATAAGAAACGCAGAGTGTAGTACATAGTATATGAGTGAGTTGCACTGAAAAACTTAGATATAAGAAACGCACAGTGTAGTACATAGTATATGAGTGAGTTGCACTGAAAAACTTAGAATATAAGAAACGCACAGTGTAGTACATAGTATATGAGTGAGTTGCACTGAAAAACTTAGAATATAAGAAACGCACAGTGTAGTACATAGTATATGAGTGAGTTGCACTCAAAAACTTAGAATTTACTGAAAAACCCGCATTACACGAAATGCACAGTGTAGTACATAGTATATGAGTGAGTTGCACTGAAAAACTTAGAATATAAGAAACGCACAGTGTAGTACATAGTATATGAGTGAGTTGCACTGAAAAACTTAGAATATAAGAAACGCACAGTGTAGTACATAGTATATGAGTGAGTTGCCCTGAAAAACTTAGAATATAAGAAACGCACAGTGTAGTACATAGTATATGAGTGAGTTGCACTGAAAAACTTAGAATATAAGAAACGCACAGTGTAGTACATAGTATATGAGTGAGTTGCACTGAAAAACTTAGAATATAAGAAACGCACAGTGTAGTACATAGTATATGAGTGAGTTGCACTGAAAAACTTAGACTTTACTGAAAAACCCGCATTACACGAAATGCACAGTGTAGTACATAGTATATGAGTGAGTTGCACTGAAAAACTTAGAATATAAGAAACGCACAGTGTAGTACATAGTATATGAGTGAGTTGCACTGAAAAACTTAGAATATAAGAAACGCACAGTGTAGTACATAGTATATGAGTGAGTTGCACTGAAAAACTTAGAATATAAGAAACGCACAGTGTAGTACATAGTATATGAGTGAGTTGCACTGAAAAACTTAGAATATAAGAAACGCACAGTGTAGTACATAGTATATGAGTGAGTTGCACTGAAAAACTTAGAATATAAGAAACGCACAGTGTAGTACATAGTATATGAGTGAGTTGCACTGAAAAACTTAGAATATAAGAAACGCACAGTGTAGTACATAGTATATGAGTGAGTTGCACTCAAAAACTTAGAATATAAGAAACGCACAGTGTAGTACATAGTATATGAGTGAGTTGCACTGAAAAACTTAGAATAAGAAATGCACAGTGTAGTACATAGTATATGAGTGAGTTGCACTGAAAAACTTAGAATATAAGAAACGCACAGTGTAGTACATAGTATATGAGTGAGTTGCACTGAAAAACTTAGAATTTACTGAAAAACCCGCATTACACGAAATGCACAGTGTAGTACATAGTATATGAGTGAGTTGCACTGAAAAACTTAGAATATAAGAAACGCACAGTGTAGTACATAGTATATGAGTGAGTTGCACTGAAAAACTTAGAATATAAGAAACGCACAGTGTAGTACATAGTATATGAGTGAGTTGCACTGAAAAACTTAGAATATAAGAAACGCACAGTGTAGTACATAGTATATGAGTGAGTTGCACTGAAAAACTTAGAATATAAGAAACGCACAGTGTAGTACATAGTATATGAGTGAGTTGCACTGAAAAACTTAGAATATAAGAAACGCACAGTGTAGTACATAGTATATGAGTGAGTTGCACTGAAAAACTTAGAATATAAGAAACGCACAGTGTAGTACATAGTATATGAGTGAGTTGCACTGAAAAACTTAGAATATAAGAAACGCACAATGTAGTACATAGTATATGAGTGAGTTGCACTGAAAAACTTAGAATATAAGAAACGCACAGTGTAGTACATAGTATATGAGTGAGTTGCACTGAAAAACTTAGAATATAAGAAACGCACAGTGTAGTACATAGTATATGAGTGAGTTGCACTGAAAAACTTAGAATATAAGAAACGCACAGTGTAGTACATAGTATATGAGTGAGTTGCACTGAAAAACTTAGAATATAAGAAACGCACAGTGTAGTACATAGTATATGAGTGAGTTGCACTGAAAAACTTAGAATATAAGAAACGCACAGTGTAGTACATAGTATATGAGTGAGTTGCACTGAAAAACTTAGAATATAAGAAACGCACAGTGTAGTACATAGTATATGAGTGAGTTGCACTGAAAAACTTAGAATATAAGAAACGCACAGTGTAGTACATAGTATATGAGTGAGTTGCACTGAAAAACTTAGAATATAAGAAACGCACAGTGTAGTACATAGTATATGAGTGAGTTGCACTCAAAAACTTAGAATATAAGAAACGCACAGTGTAGTACATAGTATATGAGTGAGTTGCACTGAAAAACTTAGAATATAAGAAACGCACAGTGTAGTACATAGTATATGAGTGAGTTGCACTGAAAAACTTAGAATTTACTGAAAAACCCGCATTACACGAAATGCACAGTGTAGTACATAGTATATGAGTGAGTTGCACTGAAAAACTTAGAATATAAGAAACGCACAGTGTAGTACATAGTATATGAGTGAGTTGCACTGAAAAACTTAGAGTATAAGAAACGCACAGTGTAGTACATAGTATATGAGTGAGTTGCACTGAAAAACTTAGAATATAAGAAACGCACAGTGTAGTACATAGTATATGAGTGTGTTGCACTGAAAAACTTAGAATATAAGAAACGCACAGTGTAGTACATAGTATATGAGTGAGTTGCACTGAAAAACTTAGAATATAAGAAACGCACAGTGTAGTACATAGTATATGAGTGAGTTGCACTGAAAAACTTAGAGTATAAGAAACGCACAGTGTAGTACATAGTATATGAGTGAGTTGCACTGAAAAACTTTGAGTATAAGAAACGCACAGTGTAGTACATAGTATATGAGTGAGTTGCACTGAAAAACTTAGAATATAAGAAACGCACAGTGTAGTACATAGTATATGAGTGAGTTGCACTGAAAAACTTAGAATATAAGAAACGCACAGTGTAGTACATAGTATATGAGTGAGTTGCACTGAAAAACTTAGAATTTACTGAAAAACCCGCATTACACGAAATGCACAGTGTAGTACATAGTATATGAGTGAGTTGCACTGAAAAACTTAGAATATAAGAAACGCACAGTGTAGTACATAGTATATGAGTGAGTTGCACTGAAAAACTTAGAATATAAGAAACGCACAGTGTAGTACATAGTATATGAGTGAGTTGCACTGAAAAACTTAGAATATAAGAAACGCACAGTGTAGTACATAGTATATGAGTGAGTTGCACTGAAAAACTTAGAATATAAGAAACGCACAGTGTAGTACATAGTATATGAGTGAGTTGCACTGAAAAACTTAGAATATAAGAAACGCACAGTGTAGTACATAGTATATGAGTGAGTTGCACTGAAAAACTTAGAATATAAGAAACGCACAGTGTAGTACATAGTATATGAGTGAGTTGCACTCAAAAACTTAGAATATAAGAAACGCACAGTGTAGTACATAGTATATGAGTGAGTTGCACTGAAAAACTTAGAATAAGAAATGCACAGTGTAGTACATAGTATATGAGTGAGTTGCACTGAAAAACTTAGAATATAAGAAACGCACAGTGTAGTACATAGTATATGAGTGAGTTGCACTGAAAAACTTAGAATTTACTGAAAAACCCGCATTACACGAAATGCACAGTGTAGTACATAGTATATGAGTGAGTTGCACTGAAAAACTTAGAATATAAGAAACGCACAGTGTAGTACATAGTATATGAGTGAGTTGCACTGAAAAACTTAGAATATAAGAAACGCACAGTGTAGTACATAGTATATGAGTGAGTTGCACTGAAAAACTTAGAATATAAGAAACGCACAGTGTAGTACATAGTATATGAGTGAGTTGCACTGAAAAACTTAGAATATAAGAAACGCACAGTGTAGTACATAGTATATGAGTGAGTTGCACTGAAAAACTTAGAATATAAGAAACGCACAGTGTAGTACATAGTATATGAGTGAGTTGCACTGAAAAACTTAGAATATAAGAAACGCACAGTGTAGTACATAGTATATGAGTGAGTTGCACTGAAAAACTTAGAATATAAGAAACGCACAATGTAGTACATAGTATATGAGTGAGTTGCACTGAAAAACTTAGAATATAAGAAACGCACAGTGTAGTACATAGTATATGAGTGAGTTGCACTGAAAAACTTAGAATATAAGAAACGCACAGTGTAGTACATAGTATATGAGTGAGTTGCACTGAAAAACTTAGAATTTACTGAAAAACCCGCATTACACGAAATGCACAGTGTAGTACATAGTATATGAGTGAGTTGCACTGAAAAACTTAGAATATAAGAAACGCACAGTGTAGTACATAGTATATGAGTGAGTTGCACTGAAAAACTTAGAATATAAGAAACGCACAGTGTAGTACATAGTATATGAGTGAGTTGCACTCAAAAACTTAGAATATGAGAAACGCACAGTGTAGTACATAGTATATGAGTGAGTTGCACTGAAAAACTTAGAATATAAGAAACGCACAGTGTAGTACATAGTATATGAATGAGTTGCACTGAAAAACTTAGAATATAAGAAACGCACAGTGTAGTACATAGTATATGAGTGAGTTGCACTCAAAAACTTAGAATATAAGAAACGCACAGTGTAGTACATAGTATATGAGTGAGTTGCACTGAAAAACTTAGAATATAAGAAACGCACAGTGTAGTACATAGTATATGAGTGAGTTGCACTGAAAAACTTAGAATATAAGAAACGCACAGTGTAGTACATAGTATATGAGTGAGTTGCACTGAAAAACTTAGAATATAAGAAACGCACAGTGTAGTACATAGTATATGAGTGAGTTGCACTGAAAAACTTAGAATATAAGAAACGCACAGTGTAGTACATAGTATATGAGTGAGTTGCACTGAAAAACTTAGAATATAAGAAACGCCCAGTGTAGTGCATAGTATATGAGTGAGTTGCACTGAAAAACTTAGAATATAAGAAACGCACAGTGTAGTACATAGTATATGAGTGAGTTGCACTGAAAAACTTAGAATATAAGAAACGCACAGTGTAGTACATAGTATATGAGTGAGTTGCACTGAAAAACTTAGAATATAAGAAACGCACAGTGTAGTACATAGTATATGAGTGAGTTGCCCTGAAAAACTTAGAATATAAGAAACGCACAGTGTAGTACATAGTATATGAGTGAGTTGCACTGAAAAACTTAGAATATAAGAAACGCACAGTGTAGTACATAGTATATGAGTGAGTTGCACTGAAAAACTTAGAATATAAGAAACGCACAGTGTAGTACATAGTATATGAGTGAGTTGCACTGAAAAACTTAGAATTTACTGAAAAACCCGCATTACACGAAATGCACAGTGTAGTACATAGTATATGAGTGAGTTGCACTGAAAAACTTAGAATATAAGAAACGCACAGTGTAGTACATAGTATATGAGTGAGTTGCACTGAAAAACTTAGAATATAAGAAACGCACAGTGTAGTACATAGTATATGAGTGAGTTGCACTGAAAAACTTAGAATATAAGAAACGCACATTGTAGTACATAGTATATGAGTGAGTTGCACTGAAAAACTTAAAATATAAGAAACGCACAGTGTAGTACATAGTATATGAGTGAGTTGCACTGAAAAACTTAGAATATAAGAAACGCACAGTGTAGTACATAGTATATGAGTGAGTTGCACTGAAAAACTTAGAATATAAGAAACGCACAGTGTAGTACATAGTATATGAGTGAGTTGCACTCAAAAACTTAGAATATAAGAAACGCACAGTGTAGTACATAGTATATGAGTGAGTTGCACTGAAAAACTTAGAATATAAGAAATGCACAGTGTAGTACATAGTATATGAGTGAGTTGCACTGAAAAACTTAGAATATAAGAAACGCACAGTGTAGTACATAGTATATGAGTGAGTTGCACTGAAAAACTTAGAATTTACTGAAAAACCCGCATTACACGAAATGCACAGTGTAGTACATAGTATATGAGTGAGTTGCACTGAAAAACTTAGAATATAAGAAACGCACAGTGTAGTACATAGTATATGAGTGAGTTGCACTGAAAAACTTAGAATATAAGAAACGCACAGTGTAGTACATAGTATATGAGTGAGTTGCACTGAAAAACTTAGAATATAAGAAACGCACAGTGTAGTACATAGTATATGAGTGAGTTGCACTGAAAAACTTAGAATATAAGAAACGCACAGTGTAGTACATAGTATATGAGTGAGTTGCACTGAAAAACTTAGAATATAAGAAACGCACAGTGTAGTACATAGTATATGAGTGAGTTGCACTCAAAAACTTAGAATATAAGAAACGCACAGTGTAGTACATAGTATATGAGTGAGTTGCACTCAAAAACTTAGAATATAAGAAACGCACAGTGTAGTACATAGTATATGAGTGAGTTGCACTGAAAAACTTAGAATATAAGAAACGCACAGTGTAGTACATAGTATATGAGTGAGTTGCACTGAAAAACTTAGAATATAAGAAACGCACAGTGTAGTACATAGTATATGAGTGAGTTGCACTGAAAAACTTAGAATATAAGAAACGCACAGTGTAGTACATACTATATGAGTGAGTTGCACTCAACAACTTAGAATATAAGAAACGCACAGTGTAGTACATAGTATATGAGTGAGTTGCACTGAAAAACTTAGAATATAAGAAACGCACAGTGTAGTACATAGTATATGAGTGAGTTGCACTGAAAAACTTAGAATATAAGAAACGCACAGTGTAGTACATAGTATATGAGTGAGTTGCACTGAAAAACTTAGAATATAAGAAACGCACAGTGTAGTACATAGTATATGAGTGAGTTGCACTGAAAAACTTAGAATATAAGAAACGCACAGTGTAGTACATAGTATATGAGTGAGTTGCACTCAAAAACTTAGAATATAAGAAACGCACAGTGTAGTACATAGTATATGAGTGAGTTGCACTGAAAAACTTAGAATATAAGAAACGCACAGTGTAGTACATAGTATATGAGTGAGTTGCACTGAAAAACTTAGAATGTACTGAAAAACCCGCATTACACGAAATGCACAGTGTAGTACATAGTATATGAGTGAGTTGCACTGAAAAACTTAGAATATAAGAAACGCACAGTGTAGTACATAGTATATGAGTGAGTTGCACTGAAAAACTTAGAATATAAGAAACGCACAGTGTAGTACATAGTATATGAGTGAGTTGCACTCAAAAACTTAGAATATAAGAAACGCACAGTGTAGTACATAGTATATGAGTGAGTTGCACTGAAAAACTTAGAATTTACTGAAAAACCCGCATTACACACGAAATGCACAGTGTAGTACATAGTATAAGAGTGAGTTGCACTGAAAAATTTAGAAT